>NC_056743.1:924402435-924517435 GCF_019279795.1 Protopterus annectens | reverse complement strand
AGAGTTACTATTAAAAATAGGCCTGACTAATACTGTACTCTATACTATTTGTTTGGTTTGACTTCCTCTTAGGTTGGAGAGAGAGGGAATTGATTCCTATCTTCCTTTTTAAAACTCTAAACACGTAAGGTATGTTTGGGGGGGGGGCAAAAAGTGCAACACAAGAAAATTGTACTGTGTATCTTACAATTTTTTTTTTTTGGTTGCTTGAGAGTTCTGGTTGCTTGAGTTCCGGTTAACTGAGAGTTTACTGTTTTTGCTTATGCTATGTATAGGAACCTTAATTGTGTGGCTCGGAAAAATACCCGTTCAAACTGGGTAATCCCAATCCGACTTGTTCAATTATAAAAATTAGCTTATCCCACTTGACTGTTGCCGTTTTCTCCTCCCAGATAAACTCCTTCAGTTCTTTATTAATTGCTATCCACAATTCTCCTCTGGTTGATAAAAAATATGTCTGACCTGTATATAAGACTAAAGACATTTTAACTGCTTCTATGTTACTGTCCATATCCATATAACAGAGCTACCAATTTCTGAGTTTTTGTATTATCTTTTGTCTAGTCTCTTCCCACATATCCTTACCTGCCACACTGGAATAATTTTTAATCCATACTCCTAAGTACTTCAATGTATCTTGTCCCAATAAATATGAATATTACTGAAACAATTCATGGGTGGGTACATAATTTACCGCTATTGCCTTTCTTTTAGTTCATTAATTTTGTATCTCAAAAAGATCTGAAGCTGTCTGAAAATGTTCCACAAAACTAAAATGCCCTTTTCCAGATTTATCAGGTATAAAATAATATCATCTGCTAATAGAGCCTGCTTTTCTTGACTACCATACCAATTATATCCTTGAATTTCTGAATCCTTTATTTTCTATCAGTGGTTCTAAATATAATGCAAATTACAAAGGGGAAAGAAGACACCCCTGCCTGGTTTCTCTGCACAATCAGAAATTATCACAGAGGAGCCTACTCACCTTAATTTTCACCTCCAATCCTTCATATATCCTCCTTATAATTTTATCAGGGAATGCAAATGCTACCACTGCCCTGCTCATAAAGTCCTAGCTCTATCAAATGCTTTCTCTGCATCAAGACCCACCAACAACAGTGGTATTTGTTTACATTGTGCTTCCCTCTGGATCATCAATGTTCTATTAATGCTGTCAAATGTTTGTCTCCCCTCCTCAAAATCACACTGATCCATATCTATCAATTTTGGCATCACGTTTGCCATTCTTTTAGCCATTATAGACATAAAAACTTTATAATCATGGTTTATTATTGAAATTGGCCTGTATAAAGCTGGATCTGATGGGTCTTTATCCTCTTTAGGTATTACAGCTACCACTGCTTTCTTCCAGGATGTTTGCACATATAATTCCTCCCTAACCATTTCCATTTGTACCTTTTCTTGATTTCTTTCTTGCATTATACAGACTTTCAAAGAATTTCCTAAATATTTTTAATACCTCTACAGAATCTCTTGTTATCTTCCTTGTTATAGGCTCCTTAAGCTTGGCTACAGACCTTTCTACTTTATGTTGCCTGAATCGTCATGCTAAAAGTTTTTGTGCTCTAGAAATATTATCAAAAACAGTTGCTTAACAGCAGTCTTTCTAAACTCAGGCATATTATGGAGATAATCCCTTATTTTCTATTTAGCATTCTGCAGTTGCTCCACCTCTTGTTCTGTGAGATTTCCCTATTCTGCAATATTTGTCAGTCCCTCTAAATAATTCTTGTTACTGCTTAACCATATCTCCCTTTCTTTTATTTCCACCCTATTTTTAAACTCCACTTTAATTTTATCCCACTCACTAGATATACTTTTAGAATAAATTTCTATCTTCTCTAATAGCTCCAGAATAACTTCTACTACCCGTTCCTTAAAGTCCTCTCTTTTCAACAGATAGGTGGGAAAGCTCCAGTGTCTCATCTTTATTTCATTACCCTGTGTTTTTATTTTAGTTAATATTGGCACATGATCTAAAATGGGTATTGGGTGTGTTTCAGGATTTTCAATTAAATGCACATGTTCCTGTGAAATATAAATACTGTCTAGCCTAGTCCAGTTTTTTGTATGTTGGGGAATAATATGTAAATTAACTCAGTTCCTAGTACTGAATTCACACCTTTCATAGAAATATTTTCATACATTTCTTCAGAAATCTACCCTCCTTTGTTATATTTTCCTTTCTTGGCTCCCCAGGATACATTCACTGCTAAAAATCAAGTTACAGTCCCCACCTATAAGTAATATTCCTTGCTGAAAGCTAATTATTTCTCCCAAAAGTTTCTTAAGCTCTACTATAGCAGTTTTAGGTGGAATATAAATACAAGCCAGTATAATCCTCCTACCTTGCCAGTAGCCTCTTAGTACTACAAATTTGCCATTAACTTTTTTATCTTCTTCTATCACACCTGGAGTCCCTCTTGCAATAAACTACTGGGTGGTACAGTGGTGCAGCAATTAGCATTGCCGCCTCACAGCAAGAGGTTCTCTGGTTTGATTCTCAGCTGGCATGCCTTATGTGTGGAGTCTGCATGTCTTCCCCGTGTCCCCATGGGTTTCTTCCGGGTGCTCCCGTTTCCTCCCCGATTCCAAAGACATGTGTCTGAAGCATTTCTTCTCGGGCCTCTGCTGAAAATGGGCTCTGTCCCACTTGGACTTTCCTGGTAAAGAAATGCTAAATAAATGAAGTAAATAAAATAAAAATATTATTAGTCTACTCTTCCTTTGTCCCAGGTATTCTGCTGAATAACTATCCTGAAAATTTGTGTTTATCAAATTCACATGTTCGGCTCTTTCCAAGCCTGTCTCTGTAGCATAACTACTGGCATTCTACATTTCTTAATACAGCTCACTAGTCTTTCTTTTTTGTATTTATCTGTGAGACCACTGACATTTAAAGACATTACAGAACGCATCATTGTAATAAGTTAATATTCCCACCTTTTATTTGTAATATCTTTTTTGTTAAATATCTATTTCTAGCTTTTGTGTTACATGCATGCAATGTTTGGCAAGTTTATCTTTTATACAGTTGTTCTTGTCATATCCATTTGAGCCTAAGTCACATCTTAGAAACTTTTTGTTTTACTGAAATACCTCTAACAAAAAAAAAAACAAACACACTACCAATACCCCCTAAAACCTATTAACTTAATACTAACAGACAAAACTATATAATCTTCAAATACTGACATTTTACCCGCCTAGTAGGAACAATTATCCAAAACTGACAGCCACACTCACAGACTTTATAGTTAATCTAAAAGAAAGGTTATCCATGCTGAGACGTATAGTACAACCTGTGCTTCTACTAAATGTCTGATTTTGTCTTATCTTTACAGCTCTCCCAGCTGGGAAAACACTTGAATACTTTCAGAAAATATTATCTCCTGGGCATTTCTATTCATCAGATTGTCTCCGAATACGAGGACTAGATACAGGGTTGCTACTAAGCATACATTTATTTGCTAGAAAAAAAGCTTTATAATATTCAATGTCCTTTTTTCATTTACTTGCTTTCTCTTAAAACTTGTTACTAGAGCAAGCTAAGGGTTTAATCAAGTCATTCCCCCATGCAAGAATAAAAAAGTACATTTTCTTCTTTTTTTTTACACTGCAATGCCTACATTTATTAATACTGAACAAGGAGAAAGAGAAGAAGAAACAAAGAAAAAAAAGGAGCATCTGTTTACATTAGTATCCCCAACACACTTAAAAATAACTGAGAAAACTTTACTTTATAGTGTGCAGAGAAAGTCATGCACCACAAAAATGTTAGTATCAAGAAAAAATTTTTACTTAGTTAACTTTCTCTCTTCTCTTCCCCTCTTCTAAATATTTTTCCGAACACTGACATGAAGTAGGACATAAGCTTTAGACTCCCCTACAAATTTAAGAAAGTCCAAAACAGTCCAATATTTCCAGAATTTCTAGTTCTGTCGTGTTGCACAAATATAATTATTGCTCTGTAATCCCATATTTGTCAATTTCCAAATTACTGGTTTTATTCCTGTTCATTGCCATCTCCCAAATCCTGTCTCTGCTTCATTTCCAATGTACTCTCAATTCTTCTAGTCAACTCTTGTGCTTTTTTCCCTTTCTCCAGCATTTTCCACTGAAACATTGGAAAAAAGTTGCACCAGCACAGTCTCTTCGTGGTCTTTATTAACAGAACAAGAAGCAGAATCGCCTTCTGTTTCACAGCTCACTTTTTGTTGATTTGTATTGCCTCCTTAGCATGTACTGCACCAAAAATTATTTTGACCCTCAAGGAAAGAATATTCTGAAGATAGCTGGGTACAGCAGTTTGAATCTCATACGTGCTTCTCGATATTCCCTGAACATTGGAATGCATTTACTCTTCTTCTGCCTGGTGTACTGTGAGTAATCATTCTCCACAAACACTCTGCTGTCTCCCACTTTTAGTACTTTGTCTTTCTGCCACAGTATTGTCAGAATCAATTCCTTCTGTTGCTAGGATTGCATCTTTACTATTAAAGATCTAGGTTGCTTTCTCATAGCCAGGTTTGGAGCATACACATGATGTGCCCTTCCAATAAACAACTCCTGCTGTGGAATACCAATCCAGTTGCGTATACATGCTTTCATAAAATTAATACAGTCTGTTTCTTCTCGCTTATCTGGTACAGCAGAAAATTTCAGGTTTTACCTACATGCTCTGTCCTCTAATTCTATTATTTTTTGAAACATCTCTTCTTGAGCAGTCTCACATTCGGCCAGCCTTTCCTTAATTTCTACTTCTGATTTTTGCAGTTTTATCACCTCATCTGAGTATTTCCTTAACGATTATTCCATTTTTCCAGCCTTTTGCTATTTGAGTTGATATACTCCATCAGCGTTTTGTTTATTTTAATCAGGTCTGCATGTAGTTGTTTTACACTTTCCTTTAGGTTACTGGAAATCATGTCTGGAGCATGCACAGCTTTTTGTTGAACAGCTTCAGTATTCTTCACAGTCAGTGTTTTTCCTCAACTTTTGTAGTCGATTTTCTTTCAGGTCCTCTATTTTTTCTTGGCATCCAGGCCACTTGCTGAAATTTACCCTGCTGAGTTCCTGTTTTCACATTGGGAGAACTAGAATTAAGCTGTTAATGTGCAGCCATTTTGCAGCACCAGTCCTCGACACCTGTGCCACTGTATCACCCTTCTGACTTTATAAAGATGCATGTTAGGCATTCTCTTTGTTCCTATCCCAACTCTGCACATTCTCTCTGGTCCTACCCCAGTTCTGTACCTCACCCTTCTGATTTATAAAGGTGCCTGGTAGGCATTCTCTTTGTTCCTATCCCAGCTCTGCATCACACCCTTCTGACTTTATAAAGGTGCCTGGTAGGCATTATCTCTGTTCCTATCCCAGCTTGGCACCTCACCCTTCTGACTTTATAAGGGTGCCTAGTAGGCATTCTATCTGTTCCTAGCCCAGCTCTGTTTCATTTCACCGTAGAACACCTGAATAGACTGTCAGCATGGATGCTACATGATACTGTAACATGTCCCCCTTTTTCACAAGCAACTGTATTATACAAACTCAAAACCACATACAAGATGTCCCACTAAAATTAAAACTCCTGCAGAATTTGTCTTTCCAGATTACAACTAATTACTAGTAAGATGAAAATGTTTCCAACAAATCAAGCTGCCCAATCCTTATGTTTGTCTAATGTATAATTCCCCTTTTCCTGGAGCTGCACGACATCTAAGCACCTAGAAATCGTACTAAATCTCAAATCCATTACAATTATTGATGGCGATCTAAAAGGTGTCTGGTCTAAGGTTTTCTAATGGGTTCACGTGGGAAAAATCAAAACTCTATCTGATAAGTAGAATAGTTACCATCAAAATGTTTATGGACCTAATTTTGTTTTATCTTTTGTGGCATGTGCAAGTCCCACCCTAAAATAAATGGCTAACTAAGTCATCTAAACCAACCGAGATAAATCTCCTGAGATGCGTCTCCAAAAAAGGTCCAAGTGGAACAGTCCTCTGCAATGGTTAGAAAATGCTTCAAGGTTTGCCTGGAGTAGTCTAACATTCAATAAGGATCTAGAAATACCACAATAGATTTTATATGCTAAAGCTTTTACTTTAAAACAACATGTGAAAAGAGCACCCCCCCCATACAAGGGGGTTGGATATCAAGATTTTAAATGAAGACTCCCTTTGTGTAGGGAAAGATTTCATGAACCACCATAGTACCCAATTACAAACTAGAACCACATACTAAAGAAAACAATCCCACAACTCCGTCACTCCTTCCAGCTATGCCATTCTTGTGTGACAGGACACCTGCAGGCATAGAAAGTGCAGAATTTATAGATCATCTAACTTGCTTTGTCTGCTGTGACTAAACCCCTGACTCTACACACTGTGAGACCACTGCATCCCAAAATAAAATCGGTGAAGCCAACTCTTCACTGTTATCTGTATATACATTCCAGCAGGTAAAGAAGAATATATTGCTGAGAAAGCCTTTCACAGGCTACTTTTGAGCCTTAACTCAGAAGTCATGATCCTTACAGAATTGCACATTGACTGGTTATCAATGAAAGGCATCCTTATACATCTCTATTTATAACTTCATGATATCTTCCAACTCCTCTCAGAACCTACTAGAACATGTAAGCATAGTAGCAGGGCAAGTTTACTCAACTGGATATTTGTTTTGTTACTTAATAACATCTGCCATAATAAAAGTGTTTTCAACAACTGCATTAGTGATAATTTTCCAGTCTTTGCCATATGAAATCCTACTAAAATACAAAAGGTAAAATTCCAGTGCTCTCACAATATTTCTAACGTTACCTCATCTTCCTCAGTGAAGAATTATCAAGTATTAAATGGACTCTTCTGCACTTTTTTCCTTTGGTAAAGCTGCATTCTACTTCAATCAGTGCTTTATAAACATCAGCAATACATTAAAATTGATTTTGCAGAGTCAGTGGCTTATCAGGCAAAGCATTCGGTTTACTATCATGTTTTCTAAATGCATTTCATCTAATGTGCATGTCGATGAAAAATAAAAACAAAATAAAAACATCGTTCACGTAAAAGAACGAAACCGGTAATGTCAACGCATCGTCATTTGACATACTTGACATTACCCAGCGTACCCTGCCTACCAGCCAAGTATGACTAACATACTGCAGGGAGGCAAGCCCCCCTGCACCCCTGCTCATTATATACACAAACGCCAAGATCGCACTACAATGAGGAAATGGGTACATTTCCTGATCCTCACAGTACTGCGATCTCCAAGCAAAACATCGACCTCACAACAGCGAATGATAGTTCACTGTTGGGGTGTCAAGCATTTTTGGTTTGGCCTTCCATGAACTGAAAAATAGCCTTTTGACTATCCTGGGTCAACTGAATGCCATCTTAAATTTTGATAGTCAAACAATGCATTCACCTCTGATGCTCAAAAAGACAGTGGACCCTTTTCCAATACCAGCAGCTTGTATTCATTTTTTTTCTCTGGCAGTTAGCACAGAGGACTAAGGTTATGAGCTGCTTCCTGTGGCACGGGGTTTGATTCCCTTTGCTTCCATTTGCCTACTGTTTGACTCCAAGCAAGACACTTAACTAGAAAGTGCTCCAGGGCTGAGTTTTAAAAAGGTACTTATGGATCAGTGCTCTACCCCAGTTAACAAATGCAAGTATAGCTTATTGCTAAAAAGTGGCACACAGTGATTCAATAATGCCTACTCTAAGTGTACACTGTTCTGCGTGAACAGACAGCACAGACATAACTCACACCTTCTTTCTCCCAATTTTAGTTTTCCTACTGATATTCTTGCAGCTTTAAATATTGGCAAGGATTCATTAAGGTTACCACAAAGTGTAGACTACATGTATACTTAGTGTAATCTTTCTGAGTGACTAGAAATCACAAAAAATGTGATAAGAATGTTCTTGAATACATACAGTGTACACAGTGTAGGCTTCATTGAATCTGGCCCACAACCTATTACTCATATGTATTTTATCACTATTTACTCACTGTTTAGAAAACTTGATAAGGTTTTCCAAGTCTTTCCAGCTCTCCAGATTCTGCATTACTTTGTTTTAATTTGTTTCCAATTCTAAAATCGAATCAAACCAGTAATACTATGCTCCTTTGCCTGACTGACACATAACATCCCACAGGAACCTCCCTAGATCCAGACTGATGACATCAGCTCTGTGTGTCACCTGGCCCCTACCCTGGATAAACACTCACCACAACTCCTCACAGATGATTAGCCACATCCCTCCTCACCCCTTCCCAGCCCCCGATCCTATCCTTTATGTGATTCAATCCTTTTCACTCTTGAGTGACCTGAACATCAGACTTTGGAAACCTGGAATGAGGAAGAGAAAATACAGGCTGCCCCACACCATAAGAGAAGCATAAAGACCTGAGAACCAACTGCTGAAGACCATATCCTGACTGAAATACAATGCTCCCTGGGACCTCTGGCTTTTCAAGGGGGAGCCCTTTTCAGCTAAGGCGTAAGTTATTCTTTCTGCTGATTTTGCACTAACTCAGCCTAATAATTTGTCCAAAAGGTTTTAAATTTGTCATAATTTATAGTCTAGTCCACTATACTGATGTAGGTTTTAAGGCTTAGGTTGTCCATTACCCTGATTCCTATTTCTTACTAAAGTTACTTTACCCCCCCCCTGGTGTGGTGCTGTTGCTCCTACTTATCCAGGAAGCTACTTAAGCCCAGGTTTTTTACTTGTTTTACCTGGGAAACAGAGTTAGTTCTGAGCGTAAGCTGCATGTAGAAAAAGTTCTGGTTTGACTATCTTCTGAGCCCAATGTCTTTTTATTTTTGGCGTAGCATTTTTTCTTATTAATGTGCCTGAATTTTAACCCTGTGAGGTAAGAGGTTTTACAAGAAAGATCTGTGGTACTCCATCTGAGATGAACCCCCCCCCCCCGTCATTATTATGAAGATATCAAAGAATTAGATTTGTTGATGGTAAAGAAGTTTTACAAAAAAGGATCAGTGTCATGTCATTTCAACTGAAGTAACCCCCTTACAAGCAGGCATTATTTTTGTTATCACAATATAAAAGAATCAGCTTCTTAAAAGAGGATACTGTCTTGGTTTATAGGACAAGAGATAGACAGATGTTAGCAAGCAAAACAGTTTAATATGAGCCCCTTTAAACTGGACACGGCTTCTCCTTTAACTTATCTCATCAACTACTTAAATATAACACTAGGGGCTTGCAAAAGAGAGATCTGGGATTAAAAAATACATTTACAAAGGTAACTTCTGAGTAAAAGCCAACAGTAGCCTCATAAAAGCAGACTTTATATTGCTATAAAACTGACATTTTTTCATATTAATGATCAACCTAATGACGCTTATACTAAAGAGTTCAAAAGTAGTAGTTATTCTTTGTGTGGTCTTCCTGTCTCATAATATAATGTGTAGCTTTGTAAACATAAATGTTTTATACCTCATTTGGTAAGCTGTAGATCACATTTCCTTTCTTTACACAAACACCTGATGAATTATAAACTTAATGTGAAGATTCACGAGAGGCTGAGTTGGGAAGCCCTCCTTGGGCTGTCTGGAATATTCAAATAAGGGACCCCTCTCCCAGCCATAGGAGTGATCCACTTATTTCCCTACATTTTCCACCACTCAGCACCATTGGACCCCCCCCCCCCCACAATGGTCTCAGAATGCCATTACATAACAGAATTGTAACTGGTGCAACATCAGAACAAGAAACCTTGTCCATCACCTCACTTAACTGGCTTGAATAACCTTTTTTTAAAAAAAGTAACACTTTAACAAAGCACCTTATTTCTCCTGCTGAGAGGGGATTAGAAGCATTCTCCTAGATCTAAGAGCTAAGACAACATCTTCTGGTTTTAACCTTCTTACTCTTCCATGTTGTGCTAACAGGATATTTTTCCAAACTTTTTAATAGACAGGCATCCCTATAATAGCCTTTGCACAGAGTTCAAAATCTGGAATTAATATTCACCCTCCCTACAGGAAGAGATAGTGTATCCCCCTTAAGCCTGTGTTTCTTCCCAGTTTATAAAAAAGACATAATTATTCTCTTGATAGTATACAGTATATTTTTATTACAATGTTATGGGAGACCTTGGGAACCCTATACAATGTAGGATAAAATAAGAAGTTATGTACCTACCATAACGTTCCATGTTAGTTGTCTTCTCTCGCCTTCTTTCTTGCTTGATGGGTTCGGAGCCGATCCCTCGGCTCCGACTTGGCACTTGCTAAGCTCGAGAGTCACTTTTACCAGCTCGAGGCAGCCCCATATCCCATGATGCAAGGCGGTAAGTACCCAGATCTCGTTTGCTGACAAAGGGCAATAGCACCAAGCATAAAATACTTCCCAAAGGAAGAAAGAAAACTTACAGATGGAAGAAGGACCAGGTCTGAATGGTCTTCAGCATAACAGTTTCTTATAACAAGGTCTGTCCAGGCCAGGGGGAAGGAGGGAGGGTCGCAAGAAAGAAGAGAGAAGACAACTAACATGGAACGTTATGGTAGGTACATAAATTCTTAATGTTAAGTTGTCAATCTCGCCTTCATTCTTGCTTGATGGGACCGTCCCTAGCACCTCTATCCTGGGTGGCTCAATGGAACAAACTCTTGAGGACTGTAGAGCCAAAACTGGCTCTGTCCCTGGAGGCCAAGTCCAATTTGTAATGGGAAACAAAAGTGTGAGGAGTGGCCCAAGTGGCCGCTGCACAAATAGTGTCTAAAGGAAGTCTAGCTTGAAAAGCTGTAGAAGTAGCTAAGCTCCTAGTTGAATGTGCTTTAGGTTTTGAGCACAGCTGTTTTCCCCTGAGCAGATAAATTTCAGAGATGACCAAGAAAGCCATCTGGACAAAGTCACTTTAGAAACAGGAAGGCCTTTTTTATTATCCGCATAGGAAACAAAAAGTTGATCAGATTTTCTAAATGTTTTTGTTCTGTCCAAATAATATCTAAGTTGACGGTGGACATCAAGATAATGTAGCTTTTGTTCAGCTCTATCTGAATAGTTAGGGAAAAATACAGGAGATCAATGGATTGATTCAAATTGTTCTTTGAAGCGACCTTAGGCAAAAAGGTTGGGTTAGTTCTCAAAGATACTCTGTCTTTGTGAAAAACCAAATAGGGGGGTCGAACCGAAAGAGCATGAAGTTCAGACACCCTCCTGGCCGATGTAATAGCCACTAGGAATAAAGTTTTCCAAGAAAGATATTTCAGGGAACAAGAAACAGCTGGCTCGAAGGGGGAAGAATCAAGGATGTCAGCACTAAATTTAGATCCCACTGAGGAGGAGGATTCCTGATTGGAGGCTTTAGTAGGAAAATTCCTTTCAAGAAGGCCCTGCAGAGCCTATGGGACATAATATTATGATCTGCTATCCCGACATGAAAATTGGAAATAGCAGCCAACTGAACTCTGACTGTGGAAGAAGAGGAGCCTGCATGAAAAATCTCTGCTAAGAAGTCCAGGACTGCCTGAACAGGGCAGTAAAGGATCAATATTCTGGGCCTTAGCCCAATAAGAGAAACGTTTCCATTTGCTTGTATAAATCCTCCTGGTAGAGGATTTTAGCGTTACTATGATGTCTCTAACTGGGTTAGAGATCAAAGGAAGCCTGGCTAAGGAAGGAAGTGGAGCAACCATGCTGTGAGGTTGAGAGAAGGGATTGACCGGTGCAGCTGACCCGATTGGTGAATCAGAAGATCTGGCACTGGGTCCAGATGCCACGGCTGCACCAAAAGGTGATGATGGAGGAACAGGAACCAAACTTGTCGAGGCCAGTAAGGGGCAATGAGAATCAATTTGGCTCTCAAACGGTAGCTTTCTGGATCACCTGAGGGATCAGAGGAAATGGAGGGAAGGCATAAAGAAGTCCCTGGGGCCAATCCTGGGTCAGAGCGTCTCTGGGGGGATGGCCTGATAGAGGGAAGAGGCTGAAGAAGTCTGGACATTTGCTGTTTTGGGGAGTAGAAAAAAGATCGCAACATGGACGACCCCATTCCAGAAAAATCTCTTCCGCTATAGATTGCTTGAGAGACCACTCGTGAGGCATGAGAATAGCTCTGCTCAATCTGTCCGCTACAATGTTGGTTTTCCCAGGGATATGCGTTGCTACCAGAAACCGATGAGAGGAGATCGCCCATTGCCATAGTCTGAGCGCTTCATGACACAAGGGGTAGGACTTGGTTCCGCCCTGTTTGTTGATATACCAAACTACAGACATGTTGTCTGTGTGGACTGCAATTGTCCCTACGGGAAGAAAGTCGTTGAGGGCTTGCAACGTTAAAAGCACTGCTCTCATCTCCAGGACATTTATGTGCAGATGGTACTCGAACGGCTGCCACGTCCCATGAACCATCCTGCCCTGATAATGACCCCCACCCGATCAGGGAGGCATCCGTGGTGACAGTGGCTATCGGGATGGGGTACAAAGTACCTGCCTTGGTGAACCTGAGGCGATGTGATCCACCAAGCAAGATGCTCTTTGCATGTCTGTGTCACCAGAATCTGGTGACGATTGGAAGTTGCTGGTATGACCATTGTGTGAACAGCATCCACTGAAGAAGGCGCATGTAGAATCGAGCCAGGGGAAGAAGAGTAATGGCCGCAGCCATGAGACCTAAAACCTTTAGAACCATTCTGGCCTGTACTTTCTTGCTGGCCAGAATGATCCTGACATGACTCTGAATGTCTGAAACTCTTTGATCTGTAAGGGTAGCTGACATCCGAACAGTGTTTAAGTTTGCGCCTATGAAGGTAATAGACTGGCAGGGCGATAAGGATGACTTTTCGAAGTTGACTGAGATGCCCAAATGAGAACAAAGGTTTATTGTGTAATCCCTGGCTTGTATAAGCTGATGCCTGGTGGTGGCTGACAGGAGCCAGTCGTCGAGATACGGAAACACCTGGAATCCTTGACGTCTCAGGTGAGCCGTGACCACTGCCATGCATTTGGTGAACACTCTGGGGGCTGTAGTGAGACCAAAGGGCAGGGCTCTGAACTGGAAATGACTGGACCCCAGCCGAAGCGGAGAAATCTCCTGGAGCGTCTGTGAATTTTGATGTGATAGTACGCATCCTGAAGATCTACTGAGCACATCCAGTTGTCCTTCTGTAAGAAGGGCAGAATTGACTGAAGAGTGACCATTCTTGTCTTCCTGACAGACTTGTTGAGTCTGCTGAGATCCAATATTGGTCTCCAGTCTCCCATCTTTTGGGGACCAAAAGAACCTTGAGTAGATTCCGGACTCTGAATGGTCTATTGTAACTGGCTGAATGGCTCTTTTTTGCAGTAGTTTTGAGACTTCTAACTCTGCAATTTCCCTTAGACCGGGTGGTACATCTGGAAGGGAATTTGAGGGGAAGGGACTTTCCTCGAAAGGAATTATGTAACCCTTGGATATGATCGACTGTACCCATCTGTCTTGAGTGAGGGAATGCCAGGCTTCTGGGTACAGTGATAATCTTCCCCGACTGCCTCCAAGGAGGGACAGCCGGGCAACATCTCAGGGATGCTGAAAGGGCTTGTCAGAGAGAGGCTCTCTGTTTCCCTGTTTTTTTGGACCCCCCTCTGCCTCTAGAGCGGCGTCTGTTGTTGTTACCCCTCTGCCTCTAGGGGTAAACTGACCACGTGAATCGGCGTGACTCCTTGGGATTTACGGAACCACATTTTCCCACCTTTCTGTCCTTTGGGATAAGGTCTAGAAGGGTGGAAAACGGACTCCAACAGCAGAAAGAGTCTTGCCGTCCTGTTCGCACCTGGTCAAGGTTTCCTTCACCTGAGGGCCAAACAAAGCTGACCCATCAAAGGGAGAATTTGTGAAGGACGCCTTAAAGGGATCCATAAAATCACATAGCCGCATCCAGGCTTGGCGTCTAAGAGCCACACCTGTACCTGCGGCTCTACTCGCTCCATCCGCAGCATAAGATATTAGCCGCATGGAGGAGTTTGCAATGGAATTGAGGGTTCCTAGCTGCGAAGCAATTTTTCTTGAGCCCCTGCAGCTGTAGGATCCTGAACTACTTCACCCAGCTCCTTAAGGATATCCCTCTGGAGTCTGGTGAAGTGACAAAGGTAATTCAGCGAACGCATAGCAAAGGTCGCTGAGGAAAACATCCGCTTACTGTACCTATCCATGGTCCTAGAGTCCTTATTAGGAGGATGGACGGGCACGGAAGGATCTGCAAGTTCCTTTTTGGTGGCCGCAGCCACCACCATGGCATCAGCGGGGACACCCTTAGTGAGGAATTGCTTGTCACACGGGCAGTGATAAATTTTGAAGGCCTCCTAGGGACTGGCTCTATAGAGTCAGGAGCTGCCCACGCCTTCGTGCAATAACCTGCATAAGGGGGTCGAAAGGCGGAGACACCCAGGAGGTGGAGGGCCGAGATCCAAACGCCTCTAGGTATACTGACTCATCCTCAGAGGGATTGTTGGTGGGCCAGTTTCCCTCTGTTTAAGGAGTTCTAGGATGTCTGAGAAGGAGACATCCTCAGAGGGGATCTAGGGGATCCCTCTGACTCATCAAAGTCAGTATCCAGTGACAGACTCGGGAGTCTACATGCTTCCTCTTACAAGTCCTCTTCCTAGGAGGATCTCCCGAAACATCAGGAGAATCCTCAGAAGAGGGGAAATTCCCAATGGGGAAACCTGAGGCGGAGGATCTCTGGGTCCTGTAGCAAGAGAAGTGGCAGAGATGTCAACAGGTACTATAGAGGGAGGAGCTACGGGAACAGACTGCTGACTGATACCAGTGGCCAGTACACTCTTCATCCCCTCGAATGCTCCCTCCCAGGCAGGTCCGAGAGAACCCGCTCCAAGAGCTAGGAACTCCAGGGACCACCGAAGGGAAGTCTCCGAGGCAGATGTCGGAGCCGAGCTCACCAAGGCCGAGGCTCCAAGGGGAAGAGCGGCTCGGACAAGGGTCCGATGCCACTCACCCCCTCGGAGGAGACCATGGAAGCCCGACCACCGAATCCCTCTAAGGAAGGTCTCGAAGAGGAGATAAGAGTAGAGGCTGAAGGAACAGAAGGGGGTATCCGTCCTCCAGCCGTAGCAGTAACCATTCCCGAAGACTCCAACTCCAAGCTCTGGGGTAGAGTTGAAGGAGGAACTGTAACGGGGTGTGGACCAACAGTCGTCTGTTGAGACGGACTATGTAACATTTGGGCCAGTACCTGTGACTTAAGTAATCTACTGACCACTCTCTCTAGGTCATGATCTGACAGTCTGGATGACCTTGAAGATCGGCACCGATGGCTCCCTTCCGAAAGGAGAGGTGAAGCCGGAGCCGACAGTATCGGCTCCAAGGAAGGAGACCTCGACCTCTTCCTGGAATGAGCCATCGGAGCCGATACTATAGATCCTGTCGGAGCCGAAGACTTATCGGAGCCGACAGGAAGCCTCGATGCATCGGCTCCAGCCGGAGCCGATACAGCCACCAAAGTAACGGTGTCGGAGCCGATCGGAGCCGACACCGATGCCTGTGCCACATGGGTGTCGGAACCGATCGGAGCCGACACCGAAGTGGTCGATACAGATTCGGCACCGATAGCCATCGGTGCCGAAGGCTTTGTCAAGCCAGAATCGGCTCCAGCCGGAGCCGATCTCGACTCTGAACGAGTCGGAGCCGAGGCCGCAGGCTTAGACACAGAAGCCTGGGCCTTGGAAGATTTAGCTGATTTAGATGGAGGCGACTTAGCCGGAGAGCCCTCCGGCTTAAGAAGACCCCTAAGGATCAGCTTGTTGCGTCTTTCCTGCAGGACTCTCTGGCTGAAGGAATGACAAATAGCACAGGAGTCCTGCAGGTGAAGAGGCCCCAGGCAATACAGGCAAGAAGTGTGACCGTCTGTCAGAGACATCTTCTGACAGCACGAGTCACACTTCTTAAAACCTGAGACCCTCTCCTTTGACATGGTGCTTACAAAAACACACACACACACCAGTCAAAAAATTAACTTAAATAAAATACCAAAAGGTATTTCTATAAACAAACACACACACCCTAACAGGGATGGGATGGGTAAAGTTTGACTAAAATAAATTAGAAAAGACAGGGATTTTCTGTCACAAAATGTAAATAATTAACTAATAACTAATAATTAAGGGTTTTTTAAGAAAAAGGGGCTTAAATATCCAAAAAGTGAATCACTTACCAGGAGCTGGTAAAAGGAGGACCTCATAAGCGAAGCGGCAAACGAGATCTGGGTACTTACCGCCTTGCATCATGGGATATGGGGCTGCCTCGAGCTGGTAAAAGTGACTCTCGAGCTTAGCAAGTGCCGAGTCGGAGCCGAGGGATCGGCTCCGAACCCATCAAGCAAGAATGAAGGCGAGATTGACAACTTAACATCATATAATTTAATAGGTTTTTTTTTTTTGCTGAAAGTCTAAACTCATTTTGCCCCATAACTGAAGGTATTTCTTACTCTTACCTAAAACTATAATATGTGTCAGCATATGTAAGCATAATCGAAAAAGGTATCAGATAATGCACCTCTAAGGTATATCACTTTGTCAGAGGTATCCAAGGATAGTTTTATAAAAAGGGTGTAGAAGGTATATAATTTATTGTATTAACTTCCATTTTGTAAAGACTGATTCTGTAATCCGAGATATCTCCAAAAGAGTTAAGTTCCTCAAATAACCTCTCAATATCTTCACCAAGTATAACAACAGGAAGAAGAATTTTAATTTTGGAATCCTGATAAAGATTTGTAATAGGAGATATTAAGTTAGGAGAAAATCCCAAACTTTCTAAGAACACAAAATAAAAAAGGCCATCTGATTCTGTCAAAAGCCTTTTTAGTATTTAAATTTACAAGTAAAAGTTGTTGTTGACAAAGCATATTCAATTGCCAAGGCTGTTTAAGTAAATTGTAAAATGTGGTGCAATCCTGTCTAATCTAGGTGAATCAAATTATGGAGGAGAAAAACAATTATAAAAAGTAAATATAAATATAAAACGTCTGAAGTCCTGATTTAAGAGTGATATGGGACAATATGGTGATACTCTTATAGAGGGTCCTTGCCAGGTTTGAGTTCTCATTTGCAGAGGGAAATAGAGTTTCATCTTCAACGTTACATTGCTTATAATATTCTGCAACAGCCAGCAAAATATTCCATTAGGAAGAGTAAGTGTATAACTTTTGAATTTGGTAAAGAGAAGCCCATCTTTAAAGCAGAGAATCCCCAGCTGACCCTGCTGTATGGGAATATTCTACAAATGACAAAAGCCTCAAAAGAAGACTTGGACCTGGAAATAATGACCAGTTCATAGTGCCTTGCAAAGGTGTTGAAAGATGACCAAGTTGCAGCTGCACAAATCTCATCACTTTTGGCACTGCAGAATACAGCAGCAGAAGAAGCCATAAATATTGTACTTGTAGACTGGGTCCTTGGAGCTGTGTGTAAGGACTTTCTATAAGTAACATGGCAAAAGTAATGGAACTAGCTAATCATCTGGAAAAGCTAATATTAAAAAAACAACAAAAAACTTCTCAACAAAAGATGTACTTAGCAAATGAAATAAACAGTTGGTTATATTTGTCAAAATACTTAATTCAATTCAAATAATATCTAACCTGCATGTGGGTATCCAGGTCATCTACAAATGATTTAGCACCTGGTTCCCCACAAACGTGCAGTGCACTGCTGGAGAGAGGGGGGGCCCCCTTCCGTCCATGTTCTGACCCAGTGACAAGCAGTGCTCCTCGCAGACCTTGCGGCTGGCTATCCCTGGACAAACAGAGATCTGCAGTGCTGCAATATCATTACATTAAGGTGGGATTCTGACTTAGAGGTGTTCAGTCATAATCCCACAGATGGTAGCTTTGCACCATTGGCTCCTCAGCCAAGCACATTCACCAAATGTCTGAACCTGTGGTTCCTCTCATACTGAGCAGGATTACTATCACAACAACACAACATCAGTAGGGTAAAACTAACTTGTCTTAGGACGGCAGCACCTCAAAATAGCATGTGTGAGGACTACAGAACACATACAGTGCATATAAAAAGTTTACACACCCCTGTTAAAATGCCAGGTTTTTGTGATATAAAAAAATGAGACCACAATAAATCATATCAAAACTTTTTCCACCTGTAATGTGACCTATAACCTGTACAATTCAATTAAAAAACAAGCAAATCGGTTAGGAGAAAAAAAAATGTACAATATGCTGGTTGCATAAGTGTGCACACCCTTAAACTAATACTTTGTTGAAGCAACTTTTGATTTAATTACAGCATTCAGTCTTTTTGGGTAGGAGTCTATCAGCATGGCACATCTTGACTTGGCAATATTTGCCCACTCTTCCTTGCAAAAGTGCTCCAAATCTGTCAGATTGCGAGGGTATCTCTTCTGCACAGCCATCTTCCAGTCACCCCACAGATTTTCTATTGGATTTAGGTCTGGACTCTAGCTGGGCCATCCAAAACTTTAATTTTCTTCTGGTGAAGCCATTCTTTTGTTGATATGGATGTATTCTTGGGGTTATTGTCATGTTGAAAGGTGAAATTCATCTTCAGCTGTCTAGCAGATGCCTGAAGGTTTGGAGCCAAAATTGACTGGTATTTGGAACTGTTCCTAATTCCCTCCACCTTGACTAAAGCCCCAGTTCCAGCTGAAGAAAAGCAATCCCAAAGCATGATACTGCCACCACCATGCTTCACCATAGGGATGGTGTTCTTTTGGTGATGCGAATAGTTATTTATGCGCCAAACGTACATTATGGAATTGTAGCCAAAAAGTTCAACCTTGGTCTCATCAGACCATGACACATTTTCCCACATGCTTTTAGGAGACTTGATGTATTGTTTTGCAAATTTTAGCTGGGCCTCAATGTTTTTCTGTGGAAGAAAAGGCTTCCATCTTGCAACCCTACCCCATAGCCCAGACATATGGAGAATATGGGAGATTGTTGTCGCATGTAGTTCACAACCAGTACTTGCCAAAAATTCCTGCAGCTCCTTCAGTGTTGCTGTAGGCCTCTTGGCAGCCTCCCTGACTAGTTTTCATCTTGTCTTTTCATCAGTTTTGGAGGGACATCCAGTTCTTTGCAACGTCACTGTTGTCCCATATTTTGTCCACTTTTTGATGACTGTCTTCATTGTGATCCATGATATATCCAATGCTGTGGAAATTTTTTTTGTACCCTTCTCCTGACTGATACCTTTCAACAATGAGATCCCTGTGATGCTTTGTAAGCTCTCTACGAACCATGGCTTTTGGTGTAGCAGGCAACTGAGTAAATGTCAGGAAATTCCTCCTAGGACAGCTGAACTTTATATAGGATTAATCAGTCTCTTTAATTGATGACAGGTGTGTACACAAGAAGACTGAATGCTGTAATTAAATCAAAAGATGCTTCAACAAAGTATTAGTTTAAGGGTGTGCACTTATGCAACCAGCTTATTGTATGTTTTTTATTGTTTACATTTTTCCCCTAACAGATTTGTTTGTTTTTCAATTGAATTGTACAGGGTATAGGTCATATTAAAGGTGGGAAAAGTTTTGAATTGATTTATTGTGGTCTCATTTTTTATATCACAAAAACCTGGCGTTTTAACAGGAGTGTGTAAACTTTTTATATCCACTGTATGTTGTACAAAAGGAAAGCTTGTGGTGGAATGCAGACGTGCAGGAAGTCATCAAAAGAAAGGAGTGCAGGAAAAAGTATGAACAGCACAAAGGAAAATGAAGTCAGGGAAAGCAGCAGGCTCAGATGAGTTCACAGTAGATATGTTAATGATGCTGGCTAAGATAGCGGTAAAATGGATCCTGAGGGTACTCATAGCAGTGTGGACAGAAAGGTGTATTCCAGATGACTGGAGAATAAGCATACTTGTGCCAGTGTACAAGAACAAAGGGGACATCCACAACTGTGGGCAGTACAGAGGAATCAAACTTCTATCACATTGCATGAAAGTTCTAGAGAGGGTGATTGATAAATGGATATGCAGAGTAGTAGAATGTAAGATGGGAGATGAGCAGTTTGGATTCAGATCAGGATGCAGCACAAATGACCCAATGTTTGCAGTGAGACAGATAGTTGAGAAGAAGCTAGAGATGAGGAAAGAGTCCAAGTGGGCATTCCTAGACTTGGAGAAAGCATATGAAAAGGTCCCAAGAAATCTAATCTGGGCAGTAATGTGGTGGTTCGAAGTCCCAGAAACATTGGTAGAATTAGTGCAGGCTATGTACAAGGACCCAAAGACTCAAGTATGAACAGTGTTCAGCCTCAGAGAGTGGTTCCCAGTGGGAGTGGGTGTACACCAGGGTTCCACTCTGGGCCCACTGCTGTTCATATTGGTGATGGACTACATTAGCAAACAGGTTGGAGGGGACAGATCAGCAAAGTTGCTACATGCAGATGATGTGGCATTACAGGCAGGCTCTGAGCAAGAACTCCAGCAAAGTATAGACCAATGGAATGCAGAACTGAAGGCATATGGGATGAAACTAAGCACAGATAAGACAATAGTAACGGCAGCAAACTGTGGAAATCAGAAGAAGTTGAGAATTGAGATAGAAGGGAAGATAGTGGAAAAGGTAAATATCTTCACGTATCTGGGAGGGGTGATTGAGGAGAAGGGAAGTCTGAATGAAGAGATCAAAGCTAGAATCAGAGGGGATGCAGCCAACTAGCACAGGGTGTCAGGGGTAGTCTATGACAGAAGAATGCCAAAGAAGCTGAAAGGTAAGGTATCCAAGACAGTGGTGCGACCAGTACTACTGTATGGTACAGAAACCTGGGCAGTAAAAGGGAAGATGAAGAAGCTAGAGGTGATGGAAATGAAGTGCCTGAAAAGGGTGGTAGGATGCACTCTGTGGGATAGACGAAGAAATGAGGACATAAGAGCAGAGGGGAAAGTAGCTCCTATTGCAGAAAAGATCAAAGAGAACACATTTTGAACATGTGCATAAAAGCAGAAGACAATCTAGTGAAGAAGATTTGAGACAGACAGGAAGAAGGTAAGAGGAATCGAGGACGTCCAGCAAAGAGGTGGATGGATTGTGTGAAAGAAGATCTGAGACAGTCAAGTGTGGCGCTGAATCGAGAGAAATGGTGACAGCTAACACTATTCCCAGACCCCATGTAAGAAATGGGAAAAAGGGGGACTGATGATAATGATGATGATGAAGGTATCCATACAGTCAGAAAATATTTAACTTGGTTAAAATACTGCAGCAAGAAAGATTTATACACTGGTTCAGGCATAATTCAATAGTAATTTCTGATATAAAAGAATGATTTATTCTGAATGTCACCTTCACCTTGTGAAATATTAATAGGGAAGCTTGGCAGAAAGAGCCTCCAATTCCAAAATTATTTTAGCAGAAAAGGCAGCTTGTTCAAATGAAGGAAGAGTGAGGCTTTCTAGTATGAAATAAATCTTCCAAGGAGGGTAATGGAAGTCACAGAAGAGGCTTAAGTTGAAGGGGTTCTCATAAAAAGGTTCGGTAGTCTTAAGACAAGTAAAGGAAGAGTCTTTTCCTGAACAAAAAGTAGAAGTAGGCACCAAATGAGCTTTAAAAGAAGGGTAGCTAAGTCAAGAGTCAAAGATTTAGCCAAATAAATTAGGAATAAAGGAATAACGGTTGAAAAGGAATATGCAGTTTTTTTTTGGATGCCCATTAGAAAAATTTGTCCACCTATATCAGTATATTTATTCAGCAGAAAGCCAATGTAGGAAGAAAATACTCTGAGGAAAAGCAGGACTGCTAGCTATTAACAGAACTGCAAAAGCTATGCTATCAGCTCTTTAGAATGTTGGTCTGGGTGGGTTTGCCTGACAGCTGAAACAGCAGCATCCCAAAAGGATACAGATGAAGGAGCTTCTTTAGCAGAAACTGACTGACCAGAGGAATCCAAGTTTTACTGGCATAGAAAGAGACTATTAGAATGAATTTGGCCATGAGAAGGTTGATCCTCTGGATGAAGCATATCATCAGAGGAAAGGAAAAGCATAAAGACAAGCTGGGCATTTGTGGACCAGAGCATCCTTTCCCAAGGAAGAGACAGGAAAAAGAAAGTGTACTATTGTGTTCCTTGGCGAGGCAGAGGTCATACAATACCTTGCTGCAGAGGTGGAAAATTATCATGATTACTGAGGGACCACTCTTGAGGGATCAAGAGACAACGTCTGATTCTGTCTGCTAAACAAAAAAAAAAAAAAAAAAAACTTGTCTCACTGGGAATGTGGGTGGCTGTGAAAGTCGAAGCAATGAGAACTGATGGCCTATTGCTAGAACCACAAAACTTTTTAATAGTCAGTAGCAGTACATCTTCCTGCTTATTTACATACTAAGTCATGAAATGCCAGCAAATTGAAAAGAACTGCTCACATCCTTGAGATATTTAAGTGAAGATACATGACCAGGCATCCTGCACTGTCTGCCCATTCTAGTCCCCCCAACCCCAGAGGAAACACATCCATGGCAGCTAATGCTTGAGTAGTCTGCAAATGGAGCATACTTTCAGTTTGTAGAAAAGTGGGAAGCCAACCACCATAGTAGTTGTGAAAGGCAAGCCTTGGAAATCCTGACTGGAATGAACAGTGGGTTGACATTCTAAGACCAATTGTATGTGATTTAACTACATAAACTATATAAATACAAACATAAATATCTGTCTATACACACTACACACACATATAAATATAAACATAAATATCTATCTATACACACATACGTGTGTGTGTGTGTGTGTGTGTGTGTGTGTGTGTGTGTGTGTGTGTGTGTGTATGTGTGTGTATATATATATATATATATACACACACACACATACACATATATATATATTGGTCTCAGAATGTCAACCCACTGTTCTTTCCAGTCATCTGGTATCCAGAACACTGACCTGTCAGATGGCACCATGTGGTATGTGCCATCAATGCCAACACATTTCTATTGGGGCCAGCGTTAAGGTAGTGGACAAGATCATAAAAATAAAGGGCAAATATAGCTGCTACTCTCAGGCAGTGGCTTATATTGCCCTATGCATACAATGCAATGGATACTATGTGGGCAAAACACAACGTAAATTGTCACAAAGAATTTATGAGCATTTTTATGAAATAGCAAAACACAAGGAAACTAATGCCTTATATAGACACTTAAAAGGTATTTCCACAACACACTTTTAAATTTGCAGTATTACAGCAGATACAAAGTGAAGCTCGTGGGGGACTATGGAAGTTATATTTAGAAGGGAAAGAGCTATGGTGGCAGATTTATCTGAATGCTAGTTGTCCACCAGGATTAAATGACATGGTGTCCGTTTCTAGTTTGCTTAAATTAAAAGCCTATGACAGATAGAATCACATTCTTTATCACTACAAATGTGGTGTAATGTATAAATTCAAATGGTAGATGGATGTAATGCAACATTAATAGTGCTGTGATGTCTTTTTAAGGAACATGTATTTTTTTTAAACTTGTAAGTTCCTGAATTTTTAAATGAATCATGTGGGGGTGTTTACCTGATGTCATTGGCTGCTGGTAGTTATGGCACTGGTATAAATGGCTGGGCATGTTTGTAAAACGGCGTCTGAAGAAGTTTGGTGATTTTAAACCTGATGAAATCGCTTACCAATAAATAGTATTTTACTGGATTTTGCACCTGTGGTTCTCATCCTTTGCTGCTAATTTTTGCTTTTCTGGTTGATGAAATTCTGCTTTTTCCAAAAGGATTAAAGTCACATTCCACAATATATTTCCCCCAACTGTTATTTTTACTGGCAAGAGAGCTACTTAAAAAGGATGCCAATCTCAGTTCAACATTAATAGCAAAAAATAACACCTCCTCAAAGATCCTAACTGGCTACTAGCACAAGTGCTCCTTGGTAGTTATATTAAAGTACTCATCAATGTGGTCATAGCCTTACTTGAAAATACATTATCTACCATCCTATTTCAAACATAAAGTACTCGTACTTGGAGACGTTAACTCAGCAGAATTGGATTCTTTTCATAATCTCAGCTAGGTAGTCTGTGAATGGTGACAAATTATGCTAAAACCAAACTCACTCTTCTAGACAGAGTACTTCTGTACCTGAAAAAAATATTCAATCTTCAGGTACTCCCTGACTCCCTTAGTGATGACTACCCCATTTTTTTTTCTATATGGACCATCAAAAAATTAAAAAAAAACGAACATTTTGAAATCATCCAGATTAGAACCATCACAGGTGATTCTGCAAGCAATTTCATCCCGGGGTACTCTGACACTAACTAGGCCCCTCTCTATTCATGTACTGATCCTATTTAATCTACCTCAATTTTCTACAACATTCTTAATCTCACTTAGGACCGTCTCTTGCTCACCAAAAAATGAGAAAGTGTGGTGCATCAAACCCTTGGATTACAAATATTATGCAACTTGTTAAACACAGAGGCAATTTCTGACTAGAAATCTGACCTTTCCAATCCTGACAAACACGTTATTTCTTAAAACAACAAAAAACACCATACTAGCAATAACCAAGACTAAATCAGAATATTGCAGGAAATTTGAAAGGACTAGACTTAGTTATCCACTTCTGGAATGCCCTAAAGAAACTTGCTAGTTGTAGTTTCTTCCACAAATTATGTTCTAGTCACAAGCTGCCCACCTCTATTCAAACAGAAATAAAAGACATCTGTCACCCACCTAATATTATCAACCTGGATTTTATCAATCCCCGCCATTCTACACACTCTCTTTCCCCTGCACAAGTTTTTACAATACCCCCACTTTTCATTTTTAGGTTGACACTAAAACAGACATAGAAAAACTGCTAGAGAAAACTGTTTGAAATCATGCGCTCTTCAATTCCATTTATCCAGACATCTTTAGACTTGGGAGAAAATTATTCAGCCAACTTGTCTTCATATTTAACCTTACTCTCAGAACCAGTACTCATGGTCTTCTCACACCTTTCCCAAAAGTGCCCATGCCTTCCTCAGCCAACGATTTTCACCCTATCTCAAACATTTGTCCCTCGCTAAGACTCTTGAAAAAAATCAGTTAGAATCAAATACTTGACTATATTTAAAAGTATGGCATTCTCAATCTGAGACAACTTGGTTTCTGTCCCAACTACTACTAATGCATCCTTCGGTCTCATTGATAACATCTACTCTAAAATGGAGCAAGGCAAAATTACTGGCGCTATCTTCCTCGATGTTAGAAATGTCTGACACAGCTGATCATTTCCTTCTGCTTCCTGAACTTGGTGAGACAGGTTTTTCTTATAATAATGTCCTGCACTGTTTCAAAAATGCTGTTTCCAGTTGTACTTTCAAACTCACTGGACCAGGCAAATCAGTGCACACTGCCTATCTGGACCTTGTAAAAGTGTTTGACATCATCCCATACACAGGCATCATCAATGAACTCTCCCAGCTAAATGTTAAATTCACTGGATAGCAAACTGGCTCACAAACAGAATACAGGAAGAAAGGGGAGGTGGTGCTACCTCCTCCAAAAGACCTGTCACTTTTGGAGTGCTCCAGGGTTCAGTCCTTCTGTGACCTCTCTTTGGTATTTACTTCTCTGAGGTCAACGCTAATGTTAAACGATTGGGGCCAACCAAGTTTGCAGATGACTGCAAACTTAGTGCCATCTTAAACCTATGCTGACAATCAACTGCCCTTTAATCACTATGTATTGATTGTTGTAAGGAAGTCCTTTTTCATTGCAAAGCATATATTGAAGGTGCATACATACTTGTTTCTGTTTTGTTTGGACCAGACTCCCTGAAAACTGAAGCTCTTTGAACACCCCCCCCCCCCCCACTGGAAAACATGCATAATATCCCCTCACATATGAGGTAACTCTGGAGATGTGGGCTAAACCAATGGCATCACCTATGTTTTGCTCTAGGCATCCTGTCAGTGTAAGTTCCATACAGACTATGTAGAAGTTGCCACCACAGATGGTATCTGTCAGCCACACTTCTTCCGATGTATATGCCACATAGAGACTTGGAGCAGTCACGCATGTGCAGGTCACTGGTGCATCCATCAGGTAAGTGGCAAGTTCTCTGTACTGTGTATATGCAGATCATACTGACAATGGCCGTTCAAGGGTCTGGTTATGAAACTGATGGTCACACTCCAGGCTTACACAGATGGTACACACTGTTCCAGAGACTGCACCACTGTTTTCCCTGGCCATGGTAGCCAACATTCAAGGGCATGTCCAATCAATTGACTGTGGTGAAAGAAGCTCATCAGGTTACACCTTAGGGATGCCTCACTGGGACCTCAGCTGCAGTTACTGCAGTTCTGCACTGACCCTATTCCCTGTTGCTGATTGACTGACACACCTAGATATGCTATTGTCAAGGTCATGGACACTGTCCATTTATTGACACTTAGCAGGTGTCACCACTTTGGGGTTCTCATAAATGCACCTAAAATGTTACATCATACATAAAACAGAACACATCCAGCCCTATAACTGCAGGGCCACACAATACCCGATGCCAGTGTTTGTGACATGGTAGCTTAACCATGCCACTGGAGGGTGTAATCCTTAATTCTCCCCAAACAGCTACTTTGGTGGCTACTAAATCCAGCTCCCATAACCCTTACAGATATGACATCATCACTGTCTCTTGTCTTTGTGCCCCACCCTACCTGTGCAAATGGTGATGACTGTACCCTTCCCATCCTCTAGCCTGTGTGGGTAAAGTAATGTCTGATGAACAGTACAGCCAGTCCACTGTAATTCACAGCCGGGGCGTGATAATGCATTCATCAGTTTTATTCTATGCTGTCTTTACAAAGACCCATAGTTGTGGACCAGATACTGCCTCTTTGCCAATGACACAGTGCAGTGCTCCTGTATCCACTTTGTTTGGGGTGCCCCTGCAGCTGGTTCTTCCATAAACTCTGCACCCCACTTCTCCTCCACTGCTGCAACATCTCTCAGGCAGTACTGTGAAGCTACCAAGCTGTACTGACTTACAAGCTACCATACTGTCCAACATGATACACACCATGAGTTAACTGAAAGGTGTCAGTTGCATACTGCAGTGCACCACCAGATGTATACACACAGTGGAAGCATCCCTTTAGGATTCTGAAGAACTGTTCAACAATATTCCGTGACTACAAATGTGAGGCGTTATATGCCATCTCAGCCACGGTCTGTGGGTTTTGGATGAAAGTGATCATCAACAGTTCCAAGGCATACCCAACATCACCTGCAACACATAAAAGTGGACACCATTATAAGTGGTTTGCTGACTGATTAACTGTGAACTATATATTGTGGCCTATATGCCTGCCAATTTGTGTAACTAGATGACCTTTTAGGAAATCACTCTGCACAAAACACTGGTAGCATGTGTGCCAGATGTAGGAATCGTGGCAAATCCTTGGGTGGTGCACATGCAAACTGTATATAATACCCTGTACACTGTATAGCAGCTGGTAGTTAATTTATTTACTTGTTCCCATTTGTTGACTAGTATTGTCCAATTCAGCAAAGTTGCTACTTTTCAGGGGAGTCCCCTGGAGAAAAACTTCAAACAATTATTTTACAAAACAGTGAGTGATCATATAACAAAAATACATAGTCATGCAGATTTAGAATAAAGGCAGTACTTTAAGGTGAACATCTATAATATAATATCAGTTATATAATACTTATATTTTCTAGGTAGAATATAAATTAATAGCATGTGTAACATTTAACTTCTTTTACAGTACACAATAAAGTTGTGTACAATTTACATGAATGAAGATTTGGAACAAATTAAGTATGATGAAGGATAAAGTGTAAATTGGTATGGTAAAAGGAGATGTTACTTACTGATAGAGCTTTTTAATAATTAGTTTAGATCATCTTATAAGGCAGTTAAAAAGTCATCAGTTTCATTAGGAATAAGACCTGTATGGTTACTTGGTAATATGTATACTGAGTAGGAAGGTAGAAATAAGAAAAAAAGTGATAATGTGGTTGTAGGAAAGATTGTTTTGGAGTTAGAGAGTGGTAAAGCCAAGTTGCAGTGTTTGTTCTAGCTGTTCCCTCAAAAAAATGTTAAGGATAGCAAAAGTTTGCAGTGCGAGTCAGATTAATGTAAATTGAGTTACTTGTTTATGCAGGAAGAGGAGGACAAGGTAACTGTTTGGGTTTTGTTGAAAGAGATTTGTAGCACTTGCGCAATTTCCTGGAATTAATGACAAAAATGTCTATTTCCAGTTTGTTAAAATTGAGGGCAGACAAACTTTGAATGCACCCACTATTACATTTTATAGTATTGAGTGATGACAAGTTTTTCTTTTCCTTTTATATGTTGTTTTTAAAATATTTGTAACCAATTTTAGGATTTTATTTTAACAGTTATTATATGAATTTATTACCTCTATAAATGTTTTTCTTATTGAAGTAAGAAAAGGTTTTACAGTACACATTTTGTAGAGCTGTATGGATGCTTTTTCTTACTGCCTCAAACCATGAATTGTAATGTTACTTTAAGAATTTTAAAAGTTCAATTATTGTAACTACCTTTTGTTTGAAATTACGTAATTATTACATCTCACTGTTTGTGTGTTTATTGGTGGTCAGTGGTTTTAACTTGATCTGATGAAGTTCTGTAATGAATTAAAGGAACAAAAACGCTTATTAAACTTTAAATAACAGATGCTGTCTCATTCCTTTTCCAAAAACATTTTGTTTTAACAAGTTTACGGTTTTTTGTCACACATGATATTTAGGTAACCATTTGAACTCTCAAGACCCACAATGACAAGTCCTGAAATGTGCAGACTGAAAAACGAAAATCATAGTTACATACATTAAGTTCAAGATTGTCATTTCTCAGAATATTCCCTTCTCTCAGAGATATGGCAATCTCTGAGTTTGTATATAGAAGTCTGACAGGTGCAGGGGGCTTTCCTCCTCATATAAAGGGGTGCAGGGGGCTTTCTTTCTTGCAAAAAAGAAGTTTAAAGGAGAAGAATGAGGTTTGGTATTCACGCTGTTTTTTTCTGCATTTTTTTCTTCTGGTATTATAGCACTTGCCAGTTTGAGTGTCGAGATTTCAATAGGGAGCTGTACATTTGTTAGAGTGGTAAAGAATGCTGTGTCCAGATTTTAGCTGAGCAGAATTCAATACATTATGAAGCTCTAACCAGTGCAGATTTAGTATTGTTGAGCAGTGATGAGGTTTAAATTATGGATTAGTAGTAAATTTAGCTATATCTTTGCATTTTTGTAGTTTATGTAGCATTGTCTTTTAAGGATAGTTAATACAGAGGAGGAGTATAGTAGCTTGAGCAACAGTAGGTACTGGGCAAGTTGAAGTTGAGTTTGGGGTATTAGTTAAGCTTTGATTCTGTACAATATTTCAAGATTAGGACTTGTTTTAGCTACCGTGGAGTTGATTAAGATCTTCAAATTTATAATGCTTATCAATTATAACACCCAGCAGCTTTGTTTAGTTAACTTGATCAATGAGTCTTTTAATAGTGGCATTTATAGTTATTAGTGCTGTGCTTTTCAGGTGAGTTTAGGTTTTAAAATATTAGTATTTTATGGATAGGGAATTAATACAAATCATGACTCTATAAGCCAAGCCCACGGTTTAAGTAAATAAGGTTTGTGTTTGCAGTTGTAGCTTACGAATCGATTTAGCAGAAGGTATGAGAGTTGAATCAAAGGTAAACTGTACAAAAATTCCTTGTTCAAGTACTTTATGAATACCTTTGGTGAAGATATTGAATAACAGAGGGTCAAAGATGGATCCTTTAGGAGCTGCTATAGTAACGGAGGTGAAAGCTGAGAAGAGATTTTTCATTTTACAGCCTGATATATTTAAGATCTTTTGGACCATATGGCTGTAGTGTTGGTAATGTCTTAGTTTTCTAGACTGCTGAGTTTTTCTCGAGATACAAAGACGTTTGAAAGGTCCAGGAAAATAGCTGCAGTTATTTGTTGAGACTTTTGGTGTGTGTTTGCTATATTTAAGAAAGATAATAGGGCTACATTTGTGCTGTGGTATGGGCAGAAGCATGTTTGGTATGAGACAGGTAGTCACTGTCAATTAAGTTACTGAGAAGGTGTTTGTTAATGCATTTCTTTTTAATTTTAGATAGAAGAGATAGTACAGTTAATGGTCTGAAGTTGGCAATACTAAGGTTTTGAATTCCTATATGTACTGGAGTGGAAGACCTTCTAGTTGGTGTACCAGATGTCATATGAGGTGGGAGGGACCTTAATGGCAACAAAGGGAAAATCAGCAGCCTCCCTAAAACTTTAGAGAAATGGACTATGTTGTAAAATGCCTAAACAGGACTGGTACTCTCCTCTGCCATTCATGGAAACATATATACTCCATCACATGATGGAGCATCACATCAAAGACATTGCGCAGAAAGTGTAAGTCATACCTGCAAAATTCCCAACATGTTCCCTCTGAAGCACTGAAGTCTCTCCCATAGCAAAGATGATTAATGTTGCACAAATCTTCAAGTCTTCAGGGATAGGCAGTCCATGCATCTGCAGTGATTGTAAGCATGAGTGACACATGCCTACTAACTCTGGCATGTTTTTTTTTTTTTGATGCTCAGACCATAGAGGCCAACAATGCACTGGTCATAAAACTGATAGGTTCATAAGTAGGTACTAGGCTATCTGCCCGAAGACATTTAAAGCCTAGCCAGAATGTGTTGGCTTTCGCCGCCCCCTTAGATTAGATCCCTGTGCCTCTGTCCAGCAGACCCACTGAAGTGATCCCCAGGGTAAACTTAATGTTTCCCATCCACTCATCAAGGTTTCTCTTGAAGAGTGTTAGCGAGGAGCTCTGCCTAATGTAGACTAGAATTTTGTTCCAAAGCATGGGAAGTCTCTGTGACAGGAATCTATCCCTCCAGCACATCCTATTTATTGTTGTGGTGAGGTTTAGATCCCTAGAGCGTGTGGCTCGAGGGGATAAGCTCTTCTTTAGGTGGAGCATGTCCATCAGTTCCGAGTTGGACATGGCCTTGTATGTTAGGCAGAGATCACTTCTGATTAGGCGGTATGCAACCGAATACAGCAAGAGTTTCTTCAGTCGAACTACATAGGCCATCTGTTTGAGGTCAGTGATCCTCCTGGTGAGGTACTTCTGTGGTCTTTCCAGCTGTTGCAGGTGTCTTGTAAGATACATCCCAAATGGGGCATTGTACTCTATGATGGGTCTGATGAATGATGAGTAGAGTGGCACAATGACCTCTTTTGATCTGGATGTGAACCCCTTTGTGATAAGGTGTGCCATGTAGAAGGATTTTCGAATCACTTTGGCAATGTGATTATCAAATTATGTTTACTATCTACTTGGGTCCCCAGATCCCCGTCTTCCGTATTTAGGGGACTACCACCTATGTGGTAGTTTGTGGGTACTTTGTTTTTTCCAAAGGGGATGACTATGCACTTTTTGGCATTTAGCTTGAGGCCATGATTTTGACACCAGGTGTCCGTCTCAGTGAGACCCTTTTGGAGGATGTCTGTGTCAGCTGGAGAGTCAATTATAGCCCCCAGTTTGCAGTTGTCTGCGAAATTGGTCAGCCATAGTCCTCCTGTGCTTGCCTGTACCTCTGAGAAGTATATGCCGAACAGGAGGGGTCCTAGGACTGAGCCCTGGGGAACGCGACTTGTAACCAGTTTAGAGTCAGACCTAGCTCCTGCAACTCTTACCATGTGGGTTCTGTCCGTGAGCCAGTTGGCAGCCCATCTTGTGACATAGGGGTTTATGTTCAGGCTGGTGAGCTTGTCTATAATACCAGAATGAGGAATGGTATCAAAGGCCTTTGCGAGGTCTAGGTAGGCTGTGTGTACCACCTTTCCCTCATCTATAGCCTTGGTAACCGTCTCAAAAAAGTCGACCAGGTTTAGGAGGCATGATCTGCCCTTAACAAACCCAAACTGGGTAGGGTCCAGTGTTTGGAGGTTCCCAATGTCTCTACTAATGAATTACATGATGATGCGCTCCATAGCCTTGCAGACCAAGCTAGTCAGGCTTATAGGGCAATAGTTCCCAGGGTCTGTTGTGGCTCCACCTTTGTGGAGTGGAATAACCGTTGCTGTGTGCCACTCTATGGGTATGTAGCCTGTGGAGAGGCTGAGTTTGAACAGTGTGTTTAGGTGAGGGGTTAGTTCGTCTTTGAGCTTGTGTAGGACACAGCCTGGGACACCATCCGGTCCCATTGATGCTGTGTTTTTGGCTTTGGAGAGGGCTGTTTTAACCTGAGCATCTGTGATTTCAGGAGCTCTACATTCTTCTGGTATGTTTATGGGCCCTTTAGGGGTGAGAGGGAGGTGAAGTTTGCGCTGAACCTGTCTGCCAAGATGTTGGCAATATCGATCGGTTCAGTGTATTTTGTACCATTCTGCACTAACTCGGAGCAGATCTGAGCATTGCCACTTAGATTCTTGACATAGCTAAAGAATGCCTTATGGTTATCTTTGGAGTCCATGGCAATTTTTCTTTCGAAACTCGCCTTGGATGATTTTATGAGGGATCGTAGTTTCTTGCTGATACTGATCAGGGATGTCTTCCCTTCTTGGGATTTTATTCTTTTCTGTACTAGTTTCCTCCTTTCTTTTCTGTACTAGTTTCCTCCTTCTATTGTATAGCTTGTTTATGGCAGGAGTCTACCAGACTGGTTTCCTTTTCTTGGTGGAGTGAGTCTTGGTTTTGCTTGGGATAGCACAATCTATGCATTCTTGTAGGTGCCCGTAGAATACATTAGTAAAGGATTTTGCAGCTTGGAAAATGTTATCGTTTAGCATGGGGGCTTTGAAACTTTCCACCTTGGTCTTAAGTAACGTGAAGTTTGCTTTTGAAAAAAGTTTTCCTTGTCCGGGGGTAGGGGCGGAATGTGGATATCCAAAGTGATTTATTTATGGTCAGATCTAACCGGTGAGGGGTTGACCTCCGGTGTGGAGCACCGGTCGCCCATGTTGGTGATGACCAGGTACAATATGTTGACACCTCTGGTGGGAGTGTTGACCAGTTGATCCAGGGCATTTGAGTTTATAAATTCTAGGAAATGTTGGGCAAGGGAGTTAGTACTCGAGTAGTTCTCCCAATTAATGTTTGGGTAATTGAAATCACCCAATATTAGAAATGCGGAATGGGGGTCCTGGGACATGATGGGTGATCTGTAGCAAGCTACAATTTGAATTGCAGTTTTACCCATTGTTATTTGCATGTTGATGATCTCTGAAGCATTGTGCTGTGCTACTAACCTGGAGGTGTGGGTATCCTTGATGAATATGGATATTTCCCCACCTTTTGTATTTCAGTCCAGGTTCTGTGGCCGAAATGTATGGTATGAGTTGTAGCCTGGTAGTGCTGGGGTGCTCTCTGGAGCCTTAAACCAGGTTACTGTTACTGCACATATATAGATTTTCTCCATACTGAGGAGTGCCTCAAGTGCGTGCATTTTGAGGTTTAGACTTCTGGCATTGAGTTGCATTACCCTCAGTTTTTGCTACTTGTGCTATTTATGGCGGTGGGTTTGTCTTTTTAGCCTTGCCTAAAAAAGGCACTATAGGGGTGGCAAGAACCTTAGCCAGTATTTGAAAGCCTAAGGGTGACAGGTGCAAGCTGCCTCTAGTGAAGCAGTGTGGCTTGTCGAGCATGTCATCCCAGGCTGACAGACACTGGATCCCCTTTGAATGACACCAGAAACTTAGCCAATTGTTGAAATTGATCATTTTTTCTTTATACTGTGGTATCATTCTTGGTGAGGGCAGGATGCTAGTCAGGGTCATACCGGCCTGGGCTACAAGATCAGAGAGCTCTTCCATGTCTCTTTTCATGTAGTTCAGGGAGGTACGGCTCAGGTCATTCACACCAACATGGACAATGATAATGTCGTATTTGTACTTGTTCTGGAGTGACCTGAGTGCTTGTGTTATGTGGCGGATCCTGGCACCCGACAGGCAGCTAACAGTAACCTTTTCCTTATTCAGCCTAGTGAGTGGGACGTAAGTGTGCCCGACTATAGAGTCACCTATTACTAGTATGTTGGGTATGTTATTTTGCCTTAAGGGCTGTGATTGCATGGCACACTGGTTTTGTGGAGTATGTGTTTCATGATTTGTGTTGGGGGGTGGAGGTTGCTTGGATGTCTGCTTTGGAGGTCTCTATTGCTTTTGTAGATTTTTATTAGAGCCTCTGAGTATGTTTTCGTGTATTTGTGTGTTTTTTGCCAGTGCTGGTTTAATGGGTCTATGTGAGACTGGTGGTGTGATGCAAGTATTTCCCTTCTCCTCTTGACTGTCTCATCCAGCCTTGGGTTGAGAGAGCTTAGCCTCCAGTTTGGCTGTACAATTGCATTTCTCACATGTATTAGTGTTTGGTGGTAGGAGGAGAGGGTTGTCTGTGTACATGAGGCAGTTGTAAATTGTCTCAAAATGCCCAGATTCACCAGTTGGACTGGAGAGTACACCTAAAATTGCCCTTTGGACATGCCTGGATAGGTACAGTGAACTGTTTTACTGAATGGCTGGTAAGGTTGAATACAGAGCATTGGCCTGTACAATATAGGAGGGTCTAGTGCTAGGGTTTATAAGTGCTTGCTATGAGTTTTGAGCAAGTGCCGGGCTGAGAAATAAATGGCTTGAGTGCTTAAGTTGAAAGTTTGTCTAGTTCCAAGGGAAAAATTGAAGAGGAGATTTGTGGAGTTGTGCAAAACCGGGCAAATGCGGTATTTATAGCAGGGAAATGAAAGAGATAGAAAATTAGCCCAAAATGGCCAATAAACTACTAATTTCTGGGCTGAAACCACTCCTCCAGAGACAGATAGGCTGCTCAAAGCTCCCCTCTCTCACAGGTGAAGAGAGAAACTTCCTTCTATCCAAGTAAGGTATGGGCAAACACAGAGATTTGTAGCACAGCCCTGAATTCAGCACTTAACCTGAAAACTGGACTATACTAGCTTAGAAAGGTGGGAAACAAGTATATATATTTTTTTTCAGAAAATAAAGCAAATACAATAAAGAAAACTCTTTAAATGCACAGAAAATGATACTTATTGTTATATATCTCAGATCAGAGTTGTAGTCAATGCCACTAGTAATAAAGTAGGAAGAAACACAAATACAGTAAAAGCAGATGAATAGAATGAAATTTTTTATATATATAAAACAATAGAAAACTAACAACTGATTTAAACAAGTTTCCCAATTAACCAGACAAAAGCTCAAAACTGAGCCCTGCTCTAGCAGTCTTCAATCAGACAAGTTCTAACTGCACACTCCTGCTGCTAGGGAGCAGGGGAACCTTCTCCAAAAAAAAGATGGCCTGGGTCAGTGCTCAAGTTATACAAACAAAGCTAGATTCAGCAGGCCTGAATCTGGTCTATGCTGCAGCAACAAGGCGAACCAATTTCAGAAAGAAACAGTTCAAATAAGCAGGCACAGTAAGCCTGTGACCAGAAATTCCCAGCTCAGAAGGGCAGAATCCAGCCTCCCACAAGAATGCAGACCACACCTTCTTAATGTAAAAAAACTGGCCTAAAGCCCAAGTGCTTAAACCAGAACTAATACACTTTAGAACAGACACTAAGCCTTCAATCAGCAACTCCCAACTCAGAAAGATGTAAGCTTCCTGTCCTGCCACAATGTGAAACAACTGGTTTAAAACCAAAGTGCGTAATCCAAAGGTTTAGAATAACAGTTACAATTTAATCAGCTACTAACAAGCAGTAATAAATGCAGCAAAATAAATGCTATTAAGTACTTTTAAGAACAGGCAGCAAGAGCAAAATAAGTAATAAAGTAGGAAGAAACACAAACACAGTAAGCAGATGAATAGTGCAAACAATATATATATATATATATATATATATTTTATGATGCTATGCAAGCTGCTGGTGTTCCCATCTGCAACATGGATGGTAGCAACATGTAACATCACTGGCACTGGCTCCAAGGGTGGCCATTAACAATGGCTGTTCAGCTAAGGATGCTGCTATTCATAACATTATTAAAAGGAGTGTTGTTCCTGTACAATAGAAATCCTGATATTCAGAATTGATGACCACTATAGCTCTTAGCACTAGATTTCTATCTGTCTACATCACTCTATCATGCCTGAGTTTATCATTTTCATATGTGGCAAGTATCATTAGCATGACAGCACTCACCTACATGCTGTTATGCAGCAAATTCCACACTATTTCTCCCTAATGCAATCATACTACAGGTATCTCTGAATCACACCCCAACCCTCTCAACATGTTGCCACACATTACACTATTTCATATAACACTGAACACTAAAAATTTCTGAATACTTCCCAATGTCTCCACTGGTATAATAATTCTTCAAAGGAAACAAAATGTTCTATATTCAGTATACCACACTTTGATCTTCTCAAATGCAGAAAGAACTTCCAGATCTCATGTTATACCATAGTAAATACTCCAAAAGCTGTAAGCTTTCATGAATCCTTTATACAAGACAGAGCTTATGACCTAAATTTTAATAATAAATCTATCCCCTATCTTTTCTTTCATCACATATTTTAAAGCTATCCCCTATTTTAGTAAAAAACAAATGAAGTGGCACAGACTTCCACTCCCTCTAATATGTCTAGCAGTAGACTCTACAAAACTATCAGTCCTACAGAACAGATTCTGAACTAATCATTTTATGGACGCTCAAACAATATTAGACAATAAAATGCTTCCGCCTCTTATGTTTTCTTAACCCAGTGACAGAACAGATATTTTTTTGTAAATAAGGGTTTAACAGGCTGTGTGAAATTTATAGATGTCTTTCAGTAAACATGTAGTACAGTAATATGAAATACTATAAAGCTACATTAAGCTGAGTTAACTGTAATTATTTCAGAAAAAAAAGACAGTTACATGAAAGTTGTAGTTAAGTCCAGAAAATCTTACAAAATAAGTACATTGAAAGTTGTGGTTGTTAAATCCAGTAAATCTTCCAAAATGTAAAATGTAGAATATTCAGTTAATTTTTAGTAGAGATGCAACGCCTTGAAAACTGAAACTGTTTCTTCTACACATCTGCAAAGCTAAATTCCTAGTCAAAGCTATGTTACCTTATTTGGACAGCATTTCTTATAGAGCTGTGTAATTGTGCAAAATGGTAATTATACTTTTAAAATCTAAGCCAAAGAAGAAATATAGAATTTAGGAGTATTTTAAGCTCAGAAAGAAACCAAAAGCAGAGGCAATTGGATTCTGCCTTCTCAATTGTGTACAAAGGAATTTTTGGAATGAAAGTTCATGTCTGGGATTCACTGCCCATGAGGTGCCTGAAACTGCTAAATGCTTTAAAAGTCAGAGACAGAGGGAATAAAGTGAATCTTTTAGTTAGTAATGTGGCCAAAATAAAACCAAACCAGTACAGATCAATAGTGGAAAAACGACAGCTTGTAACAGAAAATTCCACTGAACGCTCAAGAAATGAACTCAAACCAGGAAATTAGCATATAGAAAATGTTAGTGTCTGCTTTCATCCATGAAGGGAACTTCATCAGAATAAAAATCACAACATGCAGTCTCAATTATATATACAACTTTAACCGATCAAAACATCAAAATAATTTATAATAATTAAAACATTAATTAAAACTTAGCCTTCAAGTTCAAGAAAAATACAGCAATTATTGTTGTAAAATCTTTAACCTTCTATTCTTTAAAAAATGTAATATTAATAAAACCATTTAGTCCTGGAAAACTATCAGCTCCCAACTTTAATTGCCAAAGGGTTTATCTTTGTTCCACCTCTATGTTTAAAGTCCACTCCTCTCCTATCTAGTGGTACCTGTTCTACTGCAGCAAAAATAACCTTATCAAACATGGAACATTCCAAGGAATGTTTATAAAGGGTATTTCTATCATTTTTACTTTTACTGCAAACAGATGTTCTTTAATTCTACTATCTAAGGTCCTAGTAGTCATGCCTACATAATAGGCATTACATCCAGTACAAGTACTGACATACACCACTCCTTTACATTTACAATTAAATACTCCAGAAATATGAATGGTATAATTCAGATGTTCTGGACACAAAAATGATCCTTCAAGAATGAACTTACAAATAGAACAGTTTCTGCACTTATACATTCCTCTGGAATTGGAAGGCCAAGGTCCTTGGCTTTCAAAGGTAGTAGCATCATGTTGCAATACATTTTTTAGATTGTAAGAATTCGTAATGACAAATTTAGGCTGTGTCCCTACAGATTTAACTACATCTAAATTACCTTCCAGGATATTCCAATTATTCCTGATAATAGAACAAATGTTAAAGCTGTAACTGTCATATCAACATTACAAACTGTTGTATTGTTTTCAAAATTACCTTTCATAACAGATTTTTGGAGACTTTTCAACAAAATAGGGGGAAATCTTTCCTTTTTTTGTCTAATTTCTTCGGCTGTTTTCTGAAGAATATCCAGATCATGTCCCCTCCACTTAAATAAATTAATTATATATATAATATATCATCTGAAGTCAGCCTAAAGACTCTAATTAACGGCCCCCTAGGGATATTGTTTTTGATAAACTTGGGATGGTTACTCTGAAAATTCAAGTAATTATTACTAAAGGTATTTTTCCTAAAAACTCTGCTCCCAAATCTATCTTCCAAGGTATTCTATTTTAAATATAGATCTAAAAAGGCCAATTCAAGACCACTTTCCCCTATGCTAAACTTCAAAAAATCAGAATTGACATTCATTTCCTCAACTAAAGAAATAACATCATTTACAGAGCCTTCTAAAACCAAAAACAAATAATCTGCAAAGCTATTATAATAAATAACTTTATATTTGTTAGCCATGGGTAAAAAAATCTCATGATCCCACCAGCCGAGAACTAAATTAGCAAAGGCTGATGTTACTGCTGACCTCCTAGCGACCCCTCTAATCTGCTTGTAAATCTGTTTATTGAATAAAAATAATTGCTGTTCAATAAAATATATTAACAATTCACTAAATTAACTGTTTACTTAAATCTGTGAAAGCACTAAAAAATTATGCACATATTCAACACCTAATTTTTGAGGCATACAAGTAAAAAGTGAACAAATATCAATTGTCACATATATTCTCTGTACTACTAAATTTGTAAGTTTGACTAAACTGTCGGATTCTATCCAGAAAGTCCCATTAGTCTCTTATATAGGAATTTAATTTTTTAACTAGAGGATTAAATACAGAATCCAAAAATAAAGAAATACCTTCTGTTACATAACATGGTGCTGATACAATAGGCCGAAAGGGTGGTTTATTTGGGTCTTTATGGATCTCTGGTATCCCAAACAGAACCCCTAATATAGGCTTCTCTACCAGTAAAAAGTCATACAATTCAGCATCAAAGCCCCCATCCATAAGATGGTCATATAAAAAAGATGATATACTTTTATAACTCTTTTGTACTTCAACCATACTAACTTTTAAATACTTGCTTTGGTCTTCAAGCATTTTTTCAATAGATTCTAAATATCTATCCTGATCCATAATTACCAGATCCCCGACCTTATCGGACTTCATAAACCATATATTAGTATTGCTTTTCAACTCGAGTGTTTTTTTTTCTTCTTTAGTTAAATTAAAATAGCTATTTTTGGCTTTACTGCTAAGAAGTTTCTGTATATCATTCTCACATGCCTTTTCAAATACTTTCAAAGTATTATTTAATGTGGGGTTAAAAGTGGGCGGTTTACAAAAAACTTTCTTAGGAAAATCTATACCTTATAATACATAACTCAAATTTAATAACCATGTAAACTGTTTCAAAAACAGTAAAGTGTGGTTAATATCTGCCCTCTAATGTTTTTAATTGTTAGAAATAAAAACATTGCTAGACAAATTAAATATTCTAGTGGATAGTGGAACAGAGAGAAACCCTTTGGCAATTAAAGTTAGGAGCCGACAGTCTTCCAGGACTAAATGGTTATATTAATATTAAATGTTTTTTAAAGAACATAAGGTTAAAGATTTTACAATAGTTGCTGTGTTTTTCTGGAACTTTAAGGCTAAGCTTTAATTAATGTTTTAATTGTTATAAATTGTTTTGATTGGTTAAAGTTGTATACATAATTGAGACTGCATGCTGTGATTTTTATTCTGAAGTCCCTTTCTTGGATGACAGTGGAGATTAAAGTTTTCTACACATTAATTTCCTGGTCTGAGTTCATTCCTTGAGTGTTCAGTGGAACTTTTTTTTTTTTTTACAATGTGGCCATAATGTTTCTATAGTCAGTGTGTTTCTATGTGCCACATAACGTGTGCAAAATTATCTCAGTCAAATTTTAATAAATCCTGGTATGACAGAACTGAAGAACAATGGGCTGTGAGCAAGGAGAGTGAAATCCTGGAAAGCCAGGGATCATAAATGTGTTCTGCAGCTATTCAGTGGAAGGTTTATTTAGGTGTGGCAAGTGTTGCTCATAACCTGAAGCAGTAGCATGGATCTTTCAAAACATTACAGTTTTGGCAATGGAGCTTAAACACTTTTAATTTGATGAAAAAAAAAGAACCAGCGCCTCAGCAAGCACCTTCCAGGATCTGCTATATGCTCTTAATGCCAAGCTCCTCAATTATTATTTGATAATTAGCAGTGTGGATCAAAATGCTGTTGCCCCTGTCATATATTATGCAATTATATGCCTGTGCTGAGACATTTCATTTGCTCTCAGCACTGTAGATTTTAAAGCCTTTTCTGTGACATATAAATTGGTTTGCAGCAGCACAGATATTGTAAATTTGACTTACGTAAAAATGTGTGCATCCTTTCAGCCACAATATTTTGCAAAGCAGTTGTTTTACTTTTTATAGCATTTAGAGGAACAGGCACAATCAACTTTAAGAACATGCCAGAATATGTGGGACAAATGGTTAATGAATACAAACCAAAAGGTCTTGTATATAATTGCCTGAACAAGGATGAATTAATAGTCACCATGTGGACAATGAAAATTCAGTTCCCTGGATCTGCAGAAAACCTGGCAGGGCCTGCACTTGTGCATCAGGCTACTAAAGGACCACCCAATATGTACCTAGATGATCTCAAAATGCAACTTGTACTCAAAGACACCAAATTACTTGAGCTGATCTGGTGGGGTAGAAGGATAAAGATCTGACTATGGCCCAGACAACCTGGGTTGGATTAACAGGTTGGGCAACTGATGAGCAGCAGAGAAGGGATGGGCATGCCCATCCAAGGTGGGAAGGAGCTCATTGATGGAGGGTTACAAAGTGGCTAGTAGACCCAGTGTGGACACTAGAATGGGGGCAGTGCTGGTAAAAATGAGGTCTGCAGGGACCAAAAAAAAAAAACCACACCAATGTTTGGTTTAATGCCTTGAAGTAGCCATGTGATTGAAACAGCCTAAACCCGCATAACAGAAAAGTTAGTATTAGTGTGAACTGTCCATGCTGTAAGAAAGGGAAAAGAAGCAGCTCCAAGAAAAACAACTATTCACCCCATGCCAAATGCACATGAGCTGTAAGATTGAAACTCAGCTGCAGAGACCAAGGTCAGTACTACATTTGCTTCGTCAGTATAAAGAGGGGAATGTCTCTGACAGTTTTATTTAGCATTTGAAACTGTGTGTAATGGGTACCAAATTGACCTGGGGCAAAAGGATGAGATTTTAAGCCATCTGCTTATGGGTAAAGTTATGTTCACATTAAGAAAAAACAAGAAGTTATGTACTTACCATAATGTTCGATGAATGTAGTCCATCTCGCCTCACGGTTTGGAGCGGAATATCAGCTCCGACTCGGCCAACTTTTGTTTACTAGTTCGAAGTCTCTCATTGGCTGGGCTGCTACATAACCCCAGTATCCCATGCTGCACTGCTACATAACCCCAGATCTAGTTTGCTGCGAATCCAACAATCACACCTCATGCATAACAACAATCCAATAAGGTAGAACACTATCAAGTGGAATAAGAAAAAACAAACTACCATTGAAGGGTACTCTAGCACCAATCCTAACCTCCAGATCCTCCAGGAAGGGGGCAGGTGGGAGGGTACGTAAGAATGTGAGGTGAGATGGACTACATACATCGAACGTTATGGTGAGTACATAACTTCTTGATGTTATGTAGTCCAATCTTGCCTACATTCTTACTTGCGGGACAGCGTCCCCAGCACCTCTATCCTGGGAGGCTCAAAGGAAGATACTCCTGAGGACTGTGGAACCAAAGGAAGCCCCGCCCCTAGAAGCCACGTCCAGTTTGTAATGAGTAATAAAGGTGTGCGGGGAAGCCCATGTGGCTGCAGCACAAATATCATCCAAAGATAGTCTGGCATGGTATGCCAGAGACGCAGAAACAGCCCTAGTAGAGTGAGCCTTGACGGGGAATGGTAGATTTTTTCCCACTGAAGAATAAATAAAGGAAATACAATTTGAAATCCATCTGGAAATGGTAACCTTGGAAATAGAGGAACCCAGTCTATTTTCTGAAAAGGAAACAAACAATTGGACAGATTTTCGTAGGTGTTTGGTCCTGTGTAGATAGAATCGTAATTGTCTGTGCACGTCCAGTTGATGAAATCTAAACTCTGCCTTGTTTGAGAATTGAGGGAAGAACACTGGCAGCTCAATAGACTGATTGAGATTCACAGCAGATGTTACCTTGGGAAGGAAAGACGGATTAGGTCTAAGAGAAACTCTGTCCTTATGAAAAATTAAATACGGGGGTTTGATGGAGAAAGCTTGAATCTCTGACACCCGTCTGGCTGATGTGATGGCTATTAGAAAGGCGGTCTTCCAGGACAAAAACTTTAATTCACAGGTGGCAGCCGGCTCAAAAGGTGGAGAAGTGAGAACTTGCAAAACAAAGTTTAGATCCCAGGGCATGATAGGTTCTGACACAGGAGGCCGGAGTAATAAGGTGCCCTTTAGAAAGGCCTTACAGAGTTTATGCGCCATAAGGGAAGGCTCATAGGAGGTATGAAAGTTTGAAATAGCCGCCAGCTAGACTTTAATGGTAATGGGCGCAGAGCCCTGCTGAAAGAGCATGGACAAGAAATCCAAAACAGCAGCAATTGGGGCTGTGTAAGGGTCAATTCCTTGGACATGAGCCCAAATAGAGAATCTCTTCCATTTTCTGGAATAAATCTTCCTAGTCGAAAACTTATGAAAAGAGGATAAAATGTGCACCACCTCAGGTGAAAAACAATGAAATCTGACTAACATGGAAGTGGAGTAGCCAGGCTGTCAACCTGAGGGTCCGCAGGGAGGGATGGAACTGTCCTGACATGTGTGTCAGTAGGTCTGGTACTGGGTCCAGAATCCAAGGACTGCCCACAGCGAATGGATGGAGAAAGGAGAACCAGACCTGGTGAGGCCAGTGTGGGGCAATTAAAATCATCTTGCTTCCCAAGGATATGGCTTTCTGAATCACTCTTGGTAACAGAGGAAATGGAGGGAAAGCATAGAGCAGACCGGAGGCCCAATCGTGGACTAGAGCGTCTCTGGATGACTCCCCCTGTGGGGGGATCAGGGTGAAGTAGTTGCTGCATTTGGCATTGAGGGGATTGGTAAAAAGATCGCAGCAAGGCTGACCCCACCTGCTGAAAATCTGTTCCGCAACCAGACGGTTCAGGGACCACTCGTAACGCATCAGAGTAGCTCTGCTCAGCCTGTCTGCTATCACACTGGCCTTCCCCGGAATGTGCGTTGCCACTAGAAAACGTTGGGAAGACACTGCCCACTGCCACATTCGCATGGCCTCTCTGCACAGGGGTAAGATCTAGTTCCTCCTTGTTTGTTTAGATACCACTTAACGGACATGTTGTCCGAGTGTATTGCAATCGTACCCAGAGGAAGAGAGCTCTGAAGTGCCCGCAACGCCAGTAACACCGCTCTCATCTCTAAGACATTGATGTGCAGATGTACCTCGTGATCTTGCCACATGCCTTGGACCATCCTGCCAAGATAATGTCCCCCCACCCCATCTGGGAGGCGTCCGTGGTCACCATGGCGACAGGTGATGGAGGAACAAACAGTTTCTCCTCGTCCAGATTGGTGGAGCACAGCCACCAACGGAGATCCTGTTTGCATCGGTCTGTGAGTAGGATCTGGTGGGAAAAGGGGAGTTTTTGGAGAGAACATTGGGCAAAGAGGAGCCATTGAAGAAGCCTCATGTGTAATCTCACTAGAGGCACTAACATAATGGTAGCTGCCATGGTGCCCAGAAGCTGAAGAACCCACCTCACCTGCACTTTCCTGAGGGGTAATAAAACGTGAACCTGATTTTGTAATACTGTGATCCTGTCATGCGGCAAGAAAGCCTGCATTTGAATGGTGTCTAGCTCTGCACCTATAAATGTGACACGCTGTGAGGGCAGCAAGGCAGATTTTTCCCAGTTCAATGTTATTCCTAGTCATTCACAGAGGGTAATGGTGGCATCCCTGGCTCGGATAAGTATATGCCTGGTGGGGGTGGTGAGGAGCCAGTCGTCCAGGTATGGAAACACTTGGAATCCTTGACGTCTCAGGTGAGCTGTCACCACTGCCAAACACTTGGTGAACACCCTGGGGGCTGTGATGAGACCAAAGGCAGGGCACGAAACTGAAAATGACTGGCTCCCAGCCGGAAGCGTAGGTGACTCCTAGATGCCCTGTCCATTTTGATATGATAGTAAGCATCCTTGAGGTCGATGGAGCACATCCATACTTCTTCTAGCAGCAATAGAAAAATGGACTGAAGGGTGACCATTCGGAACTTGGACTTCAGAACGTAGTGGGTTTAATCTGCTGAGATCTAGAATGGGTCTCAGGTCCCCTGTTCTTTTCGGCACCAAAAAGAGTCTTGAGTAAGTCCCTAATCCGATTTGGTCTGAGGGGACAGGTTGGATGACTCCCTTTTTTAGCAGCTTTGAAACCTCTAATGCTACATGATCCCTTTGACTGGGTGGAATGTCTGGGATTCTCCTGACTGGAGGGGGGTCTGACGAAAAGGGATGGCATGACCTCCGGAAACTATTCATAATACCCATCGATCCGGGGTGATGCTTTCCCAGGCTTCTGGGTACAACGATATGCGGCCCCCGACTGGCTCCAGTATAGCACAGTTGGGCAACACATCAGGAACGATGGTAGGAAGAACCGCAAAAGGAATCACGGTTTCCCGAGTTGCGGGGGCCTCCTCTGCCTCTAGGGAGGCATATTCCAGAATAACCTCCCCCTCCTCTGCCTCTGGAGAGGGACTTGCGTTGTGCGGCCGGGAAAAACTTCTGCGATTTCTTGAACCACATCTTCCCTCCCCTCTGAGCCTTGGGGTAAGGTCTCGAGGGAAGGGAAAAACGGATGCCTACGGCAGACAGGGTCTTTCCCTCTTGCTCGCATCTGGTGAGGCTGTCTTTCACTTTGGTCCCAAACAGCGAGGACCCATCAAAAGGAGCGTCGGTGAAGGAAGACTTGAAGGCCTCTGCAAAATGACACAGGTGCATCCAGGCTTGCCTCCTGAGGGCTACTCCCGAACTGGCTGCCCTACTCACCCCTTCGGCTGCATATGATATGAGCCTCATGGACGAGTTGACAACAGAATTGAGGGTAGACACCTGGGCATTAACCATGTGCGCTATCGCCTCAGGTACATTACCCACTAGAGTATCGCCTAATTCCTTGAGGAGATCTCGCTGGAGCTGAGTAAAATGGCAGAGGTAGTTCAGTGACCGTAGGGTGAAGGTCGCTGATGAGAGGGTACGCTTCCCGTACCGGTCCATGCTCCTAGAATCCTTGTCAGGAGGATGGACAGAGGAAGAAGACTCTGCTACTTCCTGCTGTGTGGCCACCGCCACCACCATGGCATCTACAGAAACCCCTTTGGACAGAAACTCTTTCCCTGTGGGGGGGCAGAAAGAAACTTATTGGGCCTTCGGGGTACAGGTTCCACTGAATCAGGATTCTCCACACCCTTCGACAAATTACATCCAAGAGCTCGAAGGGTGGAGACACCCAGGAGACGGAGGGTTGAGCACTAAAAGCCTTGAGGAATACCGACTCCTCCTCAGAGGGGGTTTTGGACGGCCAGTCGCCTCTCTGTCTCAATATCTCCAGGATGTCGGAGAAAGAGACGTCATCAGAGGATGACTTGGGGGACCCCTCCGACTCCTCGAGGTCGGTATCAGAAGTGATAGACTCATCCTGGGAGTCTATGTGCTTCCTCTTGCATGATTTCTTTCTAGGGGGCTCCTCAGGCACAGACTCTGAGGGGCCCTCAAAGTTGGGGACCACTCATGGGGGTATCCCCAGACCTTTTGGGCTCCACCATCTACGGATAGGGGGACGTCAGAGGCTCTAGCCAGGGTGGAAGGGGATGGAATGACTGATCAGGGTGATGTAACTGACAATCTGGCCAGTGCGCTCCGCATGGCCTCGAAGGCAGGTCCCCCAGAATCCGAGCACCGACCGAACTCCGAGGCCATGACCGGGGTCGGGGTCCCCCGAGCCGATGCGCTGAGAGGGAGGCTCGGAACAGACAGGTGTCCCGAAGTATCCCCCTTGGGCCCAACTGTGGAAACCCGAGTGCCGAACCCTGTGGATAGAGCCGACTGGGTCAGAGCCGAGGTCAGCACTGATAAACCCTTAAGGGGTATCGGAGCCAGCGCAGGAACATCACTCAGAGTGGAGCACTCCGGCTCCGAAGACAAGGAAGTGCTCAGAGGAGGAACCATTGACACAAGCATCGGGACAGGCTCCGGAGCCAAGAATAATTTTGCCAACACCGGTGACTGCAGGAGCCTCTGTACCACCCTATCGTCATCCAAATCAGAAAGCCTGGAGGATTTGGAGGACATGGAGGGAGATTGGGATCTCCCCTTGGGAGAACCATGCCTAACACTGGGCGACCTGCTCCAAATGGGTTCCAGTAAAATAGGAGCCAACGCCGATTCCAGTACTACAGATACCTCCTGCTTACCCGAGGATAGAGGAGCCGAGGAGGTAGAGTCAAGTTTAGCAATTTTCTCCGGTGGCTCCGAGGAGACAGACGGAGCCGGAGATCTCTTCTTCGCCTTCAAAGCTTTAGACTTGGACTGAGAACTAGAAGTCGAGTCTAAAGACTCCTCAAATGAAGGTTTTACGAGTCCCTTCAATATTAGTTTATTTTTCCTCTCCTGGAGCATCCTCGAACTGAAGGCATGACAGAAGCTACAAGACTCTGCAAATGAATAGCTCCTAGGCAGTAAACACATACATTTTGTAACTACACTTGGAACATTTTTTAAACCCGGAAGGTTTATGTTCCTTCTGATCCTTAGACATCTTGCACAAGTAGACAACGAAATCAATCTAGTGGAAAAACAGTAAAGGCAGGAAACTAGTGAACAGATTACACAAGACAACCAAAGAACCTCCAAGTAAAATGGTTCTTTACTCACTCACAACAGACTACTAAAATTAAGCAGAACACATTTATCCCAAAATACACTTCCACAAAGGAAACGTAGCACTACACAGAGAAAGGAGGACTAAGTCCTAAAATGGGCCTAGCCCACCGAAACAGTTAGAGAAACCAAATATACAAACAAAAAACACTACAAACAAGCAACAAGAAGAATAGATATTAAAATAGCTTTTGTGGTTAAACAACTATCAAATTTCTCAAGAGAAATTGAAAAAGGAAGGTACTTAGCCACAGCCAAGCGAGACCACGTCCTAGCTACACGAGCAGCAAATGAGATCTGGGGTTACGGAGCAGTGCAGCATGGGATACCTGCTTGGCCCAGCCAATGAAAGACTTTGAGCTAGTAAATAAAAGTTGGCCGAGTCGGAGCCGAAATTCGGCTCCGAACCTGCGAGTAAGAATGTAGGCGAGATTGGACTACATAACATCATCTGATTCTAATTCTTTGAACTACTGTAAAGTTTAGAATGTTTTTTGAATGTTTTAAGTTCATATCTGAAGCTTTCAGAAAAGGTTCTGGGAAAAAAGAAAAAAATGGAAGACAGTGTCACTAATTTCATTGCAGAAATAAGAACTTTTAAACAGGTGGGTGATGGAATGTGAAGTTAGAATGTTTGAAATATTAGCATACCTTATCATAAAGAAGCAAATAGTACCTTGACTGAGGATACGAGAATCTGGTTTAATAGATGTGAAATGTACCTCAACTGAAGAGATAAGAAAAAGGGGATATCTAGCTAGCTATTAGGGAACAACTTCACAAGACAGATTTACTTAATACTACACTTTGGTATAAGGGAAGCCATATGATAGAATAAACCATCACAGCAGCTTCCCCAGGCCATGTACTGCCAATATCTTGGAGCTAAATGTCTTCAGTGAAACCAAGTAGAGCATGTAAGGGCCAAATATCCATAGAGATAGGATGTAGAGGAGAAGCCATGCAAAGGAGCCAACAAAGGTGGCACCACAGTACTGGTTGCTTCTCTTGAAGCTGTAGCTCGTCCAGATTAAACAGTTGATACTAACGGCAAAGGGTAGAGTTATTGCTAAAATAGATACTGCAGACATAGCTACTAAGTCTGCAGTTGTTAGACAGGAATAAAACTTGCCATTGCAGTCCACTCCAAAGGATAACTTTTCAGGTTCCATTGGTCAAAATGGACTAGGAAGAGGAGCAGGGAGACAAGTAAGCAGTAATGTTTCATGATGTCTGGGCACACCTTTTAGTAGGAAATGATTCTAGTACCTTGTGTATGAGTGATTACATGCAACTAAGCATGGAAATAAGTGCATGGAGAAGGCAGTAGCAGAGGGACCCAGGCAGTGCCCACACCTACAAGAGATAAAAAATGTGGCTCCTTCAGTCAGAGAGGCAGATAGTAGCAGCAAACCCAGATGTGAGTCACAGCTATCCATAAGCCGTGGGCATCCTCTGGAAGGGACTACTTCAGGGGAAGACAAAGCTGGTAGCACTAAGCCTAACTCTCAGCCAAAGTTAAAAGATACTAAACTTCCCTTGGGAGGGAACTGGGAAGGAATTGAGATAGGTGTTTCTCTCAGATCCCAACTTTTTACAATTTTTTAAGCACCTTTAGTAAAGTATCATGAAGGACATAGGCAAATGTACATTAACAGAAAAGAAAACAAGCCATATTAATATTTTTTCAATTTACATCCATTATACATATTTTCTTTCTTTATAACTATCAATGCTACAACATCACATATATTGCTGATTTCCTGCCTCTCCTTAAAGCTCACTCTTCCTCCTCAACATCATTCTGCAGGTTTTCCATTTATTTCTGTGTAATTTTCTCCTTCTCTTTTTTAAAGATCCCTCTTCCAGTTCTTGTTTCTCTTATAATATTTAGTACTTGAAATACAGTTGGTTTAGACTTTGATTTAATTTTCTAGTAATTGCTTTTTTGGCAGCCAACAGAATTAAACTTATTAAGGCCTTACTATGTTTAGGCAATTTGGATCTTGTATCCCAGCTCATTCCTTAATTACAAGCCATTTGCTCACCCAATATTTCTAACAGACTACTCTGTAGGGAATTTTTAAAATCTGCTCAATCATTACACTTCCAAAACATGTTCCCAGTTGCTGCTTTCTTCCTCATCACATCTCCAACATTTATCTACCTTAGAAAAAATTATTTGATGTCTGCTTGTGGTATATAATACCTATGTAAACACTACCAAGCATAGATCCTAAACATTCTGGACACTGTTGCATACTTGGGAGCAGTAAATATATCCCCCCCATTGTTCTCTTGTAAATTGCATTTCCAGTCATTCTTCGGAATCTTTTCAAATCTCCTCTGATGATTGATTCTTAAAGTTAGCATGCAATATTTACATGTCCTACAAATTATCCAGTTTTAACAGCAGCTTCTGTTATAGATTCAATTAACAACTACCAGAGCAAATCTTTCACTTAAAGATTCCCCTATCCTCTTCTCTTTGCCCATACTCTGATATCAGTCCCAGGTTGGGAAGTCAGTCTCTAGCCTGCAGTCCAAGTGTGTTCTTGGTCTTATCCCACTCTGTTACCTTTCCCTCTCTAGTTATTCACTCCCAGTATTTTGGTTCCCTTGACAGTTTTCTCCAGTAAAATCCAGCCTCCTTTTGCCTATTTTCTGTAACCCTATTTGCAGTCATTTGTCTGCATAAAATCTCCTTCTCCATTCTTGTGTTGGGTTAGTTCTTGGAATACTTTCTGGTAGAATTATATATACAATATTCTGTATGGTTATTATTCTCCTTAGGGATCTGCACCCAAAATTCCACCCTTTATTTCTTAAAATCCCCACCTGTTTCATATTCATCCCTATTTTGAATTATAACCTTCTGCTTGTGTTATATATAAGAGCATTACAAAATATCGCTTCAAATCAGGTAATCCTAAACCACCTTGCTCTATTAGTAGGATCAACATATTGCACTTGACTCTTTCCCTCTTCCCATCCCAGATAAATTCCTTCAACTCTTTATTAAATTACTGTCCACAACTTTTCCACTGATAAAAAATATGTCTGACTCATATATAAAACTAAAAGGAATAAAAACATTTTCACTACTTGTATCTTACTATCTATGTTCATAAACAGGAGCTTCTACTTTCTCAAGTTTTTGTATTAACTTTTGTTTAGTCTTTTCTCACATATCCTTAGCTGCCATAACAGAATTGTTTGTAACCCCTGTGCCTAAATACTTCACATTATTGTGTCTCCGTTAATATGGGTATCTCTGAACCAATTCATATACGAGTTCATAATTTACAGCTATAGCCTTTGCTTTATATTCATTAATTTTAGAACCGAAAAGACTTGAAACTGTCTCAATATGTTCTTACAACACTGAGATGTCCTTTTCTGGGTTTATCAGGTACAAAATAATATAATCTGCAAATGGCTCTAAATATTAAGCAAATAAAGGGAAAGAAGACACCTCTCTGCATGGTTCCCCTGTTCAAATACAACTTATCAGAGAGGGATCCTCCCACTTTAATTATTCCTTCCTATCCATCATATAGCCTCTTAATTAACCTTATTATTGTCTCAAGAAATGCAAATGCTTTCATTGCCCTACTAAAAAATCCCAGTTTACTCTGTGGAATGCTTTCTCTACATAAAGACTCACTAACAACAGCAGTATTTTCTTATATTCTGCTTCCCTCTGCATCATCATTCTTCTATTAATGTTATCAAATGTTTTGCTCCCCTCCATAAAACAACACTGATCCACATCTAGCAATACTGGCAACATCTTTGCCATTCTTTTAGCTAGTATAGACATAAACACTGAATAATCAGGGCTTAAAACTGAAATGGGTCTATATGAAGCTGGGTCTGATGGGTCTTTACCGTCCTAATGTAATACAGTCACCAAAGATTTCTTCCAAGATCTTGATGTTTCCCTTCCTCCTAAAATACTGCTCAACAAAATCTTCCAGATCTTTATCACCTTCTTCCCCCCTTAACTTAAAAAGTTCCTCAGGAATACCATTGTTTCAAGAGGCTTCCTGAAGACTGATTATACATCATCAGAAGGAGTTGCATTGTGTCTTTGTGGATTTAGAGAAAGCATATGACAGGGTGCCTAGAGAGGAGTTGTGGTATTGTATGAGGAAGTTGGGAGTGTCAGAGAAGTATGTAAGAGTGGTACAGGATATGTACGAGGGTAGTGTGACAGCGGTGAGGTCTGCGGTGGGAGTGACGGATGTGTTTAAGGTGGAGGTGGGATTACATCATGGATCAGCTCTGAGCCCTTTCTTATTTGCAATGGTGATGGACAGGTTGACAGACAAGATCAGACAGGAGTCCCCGTGGACTATGATGTTTGCGGATGACATTGTGATCTGTAGAGAGAGTAGGGAACAGATGGAGGAGACCCTGGAGAGGTGGAGATATGCTCTAGAGAGAAGAGGAATGAAGGTCACAGGACTAAGACAGAATATATGTGTGTGAATGAGAGGGAGGATAGAGGAATGGTGGCGAAGGTGGATGAGTTTAAATACTTGGGATCAACAGTTCAGAGTAATGGTGAGTGTGGAAGAGAGGTGAAGAAGAGAGTACAGGCAGGATGGAGTGGGTGGAGAAGAGTGTCAGGAATGATTTGTGACAGACAAGTACCAGTAAGAGTGAAAGGGAAGGTCTACAAGAGGGTAGTGAAACCAGCTATGTTATATAGGTTGGAGACAGTGGCATTGACAAGAAGGCAGGAGTCAGAGCCTGACGTGGAAGAGTTGAAGATGTTAAGATTTGCACTGGGTGTGACGAGAATGGACAGGATTAGGAATAAGTATATTAGAGCGTCAGCCCAGGTTGGAAGGTTTGGAGACAAAGCCATAGAGGCAAGATTATGTTGGTTTGGACATGTGCTGAGGAGGGATGCAGAGTATATTGGGAAAAAGATGCTAAGGATGAAGCTGCCAGGTAACAGGAAAAGAGGGAAGCCTAAGATAAGGTTTATGGATGTGGTGAGAGGACATGCAGGCGGTTGGTGTGACACAGCAAGATGCAGAGGACAGGAAGAAATGGAAACAGTTGATCTGCTGTGGCGACCCCTAATGGGAGCAGCCAAAAGAAGAAGAAGATGATTTTTATCCTATCTCCTCCTATCTTCACTGTTAGTTGCTGAGCCTCGTGTACCTCTAGCTTTGGCATAATTAAGTCTTCCATAAATATTTCCATTTGTGCTCTTTCTGTATTTCCATATTTCTCTGCTATATACATATGTTCATAACATTTCCAAAATATCTCTAATACTGCTATGAGCTTTGGCTATTTTTCTTGTTATAATCTCCCTAAGTTAGACGACAACCCCTTCTACTTTCTGTTGCCTAGATCATTGAGCTTTTTGTGCTATGGAGTTAAAAAGTAGCTGTTTAACAGCAATATTTCTAAACTCATGCATATTGTCCAGCTACTCTCATTTTCTATTTAATCCTCTGCATTTGCACCTCTTTTTGCTCTGTTGAGATTACCCTTATTCTGCAATAATTGAACCTTTGCCAGACATTCTAAGTAATTCCCATTAATTCTTAACCATATCTCCATCTCTACTATTTCTACGCGGTTTTTAAACTCAATTTCCATTTTATCCCATTCATTAGCTATAACTTCTGAAGATATTTCTATCTTCCCTAATAACTCCCAAATAATTTCTGGTACCCATTCTTTACATTCCTCTCTTTTTAACAGGTAGGTCAGAAAACACCAGTGTCTAATTTTCACTTAATTACCCTATATTTTTATTGTGGTTTTTATCAATGCATAATCTGAAACATTTATTGTTTGTGTGCCAAAGCTTTCAATTAAAATGCACATATTCCTGAGAAATATAATTCTACCTAATCTGGCCTAGTTATTATACATTGGGGAATAATATGTAAATACTATCTGAATTCCTATTACTGAATTCACATCTTCCATACCAATTACATTCATGAATTTCTTCAGAAATATACCCTTTTTTATTTTCCTTCTGTGTCCCCCTGATACATCCTTACTACTGTAAATCAAATTCAAGTCCCTACCTGTAAGTAATATTTAATGCTGAAAGCTGATTATTTCTCCCATCATTTTCTTAAACTATATAATATCAGTTTTTGGTGGAACAGAAATAAATGCCAGCATAATCCTCCTCCCATGAAAATAGCTCTTAATAACAAATCTACAATTATTATATTTTGTTTCCTCTTCTGTAATTATTACAGTCATTCTAGCAATTAGTATAATTATTCCTCTTTTCCTCTGTCCCTGATATTATACTGAATATCCAATATGATATCCTTTCTTTGTCAAATTCACATGTTCATTTCTTATCAAAATACGTCTCCTGCATTGCTATTTGCACTCTGCATTCCTCAGTATAATTCAATACGGTTTCCTTTTTGTCTATACCTGTAAGGCTATTTATATTCCAAGATAATATGGATAGTGTAACCGTTATATGATAAAAAGCCATTGTTTCCACCCATTAAACATATTAGTTTTTTTGAATATGCATTTCCAACTTTCATGTTACATATACACAGTAATATTTGGCAAGCTGATCTTTTATACAGTTGTTTCTTATCATTTCTTTTGAACCTACAGTGGATATAAAAAGTGTACACACCCCTGTTAAAATGCCAGGTTTTTGTGATATAAAAAAATGAGACCACAATAAATTATTTCAAAACTTTCCCCACCTTTAATGTGACCTATAACCTGTACAATTCAATTGAAAAACAAAAAATCTGTTAGGGTAAAAATATAAAAAAGTACAATAAGCTGGTTGCACAAGTGTGCACATCCTTAAACTAATACTTTGTTGAAGCACCTTTTGATTTAATTACAGCATTCAGTCTTCTTGGGTACACACCTGCCATCAATTAAAGAGACTCTGATTAACCCCAAATAAAGTTCATCTGTCCTAGTAGGATTTTCCTGGCATTTACTCAGTTGCCTGCTACAGCAAAAGCTATGTTTCGCAGAGAGCTTACAAAGCATCAAAGAGATCTCACTGTTGAAAGGTATCAGTCAGGAGGATACAAAAAAATTCCTCAGCATTGGATATACCATGGAACACAGTGAAGACAGTCATCAAAAAAGTGGAGAAAATATGGGACAACAGTGATGTTGTAAGAACTGGACATCCCTCCAAAACTGATGAAAAGACAATATGAAAACTGGTCAGGAAGGCTGCCAAGAGACCTACAGCAACACTGAAGGAGCTGCAGGAATTTCTGGCAAGTACTGGTTGTGTACTACATGTGACAGTAATCTCCCGTATTCTCCATGTCTGGATTATGGGGTAGGGTTGCAAGAAGGAAGACTTTTCTTACACAGAAAAACATCCAGGCATGGCTACAATTTGCAGAAAACAATACATCAAGTCTCCCAAAAGCATGTGGGAAAATGTGTTATGGTCTGATGAGACCAAGGTTGAACTTTTTCGCCACAATACCAAAAGGTACGTTTGGTGTAAGAACAACACTTTGCATCACCAAAAGAACACCATCCCCACAGTGAAGCATGGTGGTGGCAGTATCATGCTTTGGGGTTGCTTTTCTTCAGCTGTCAAGATGGAGGGAATTATGAACAGTTCCAAATACCAGTCACTTGTGGCCCAAAACATTCAGGCGTCTGCTAGAAAGCTGAAGATGAAGAAGAATTTTACCTTTCAACATGACAATGACCCCAAGCATACATTCATATCAAGAAAATAATGGCTTCACCAGAAGAAAATTGTAAGTTTTGGAATGGCCCAGCCAGAGCCCAGAATTAAATCCAACAGAAGATCTGTGGGGTGACCTGAAGAGGGCTGTGCACAAGAGATGCCCTCACAATCTGACAGATTTGGAGTCTTTTTGAAAAGAAGAGTGGGCAAATATTGCCAAGTCAAGATATGCCATGCTGATAGACTCCTACCCAAGAAGACTGAATGCTGTAATTAAATCAAAAGGTGCTTCAACAAATTATTAGTTTAAGGGTGTGCACACTTATGCAGCCAGCTGATTGTACGTTTTTTATTTTTTATATTTTTTTGCCTAACAGATTTTTCAATTAAATTGTACAGGTTATAGGTCACATTACAGGTGGGAAAAGTTCTGAAATTATTTATTGTGGTCTCATTTTTTATATCAGAAGGGTGTGTACACTTTTTATATCCACTGTATGTCACATTTTTCAAGCGTTTTGTTTTAATGAAAACCTTCAAACAAAAAAGTAAATACATTTTCAGAACACCCATTCCATTATCAACTTAGAACAAATATACAAAACTAAATACATCTTTCAAAAGAAAGACATTTATCTCTCCAGACAGAAACAAATGCCCCAAATTGACAGCTGCACCCACTTGCATTACCTAACCTAAAATAAAGGTTACTCCTGTTAAAGAAAATGCTGCAGTCTGTATTCCCACTTAGATCGCTGTCTGATCTTTTTTATCGCTATTCCCCTCTCTGATGTGAAAAACAGCTTGCATGCTTTCATAAAACAACTTTTATCCCTAAGAAAAAGTGCATTGTCTATGTTTATAAAACTAAGCTGTACACTGCTGCATTAAATGTATTAAGTATTAAGGCTGGTAGATAGGTTGTATCTTTTAGTCCCTTCCCATAATTTCAAACGTTATTTTTCACTGCACTGTTTGCCACTGTATCTTTAAATTTTGCATTTCTCTCAGCAAAGATTGCTCCCAGCTCCCAGGAATATTTGCTTACACCTGCACACAACTCGTCCTCTAGTAAAAGTAGTCAGCAATGAATTTTTGTATATTTCACTCAGAAAAGAATGTACAGCTGCCTTCAGCTGCAGACTTCTTGACTCCCACTGAATATTTGCTAATGGAAACAAAAACAAGCTAATGTATTTGTAGATGTAAGAAATATAGCATTTTTCATGGTTTTCAGTATTTATTTCATTTTTCAAGCCTACTTACTTGTTTATAGCTTAATCCAAGGGCATTAATCTAGATATTCATCCTTGTAAAAACAAGAGAAATATTGTAATTCTGCATATAATACAATAAGTACACTTTCACCACACCCCCACCTCAGCAACCCAAGATCACAGCATATTAACACTAAACTTGTTTTTGACGAGACTTTCTTCCATTGTTAAACTATAAAGTTTATATTTCTTATGATTAAAAAGTACTTGTTTACTTTAATGTCTTTAACACATACAACAGTCTTTAATGTCTTTAACACATACAACAGTCACTGAAAAGACTCCACCACCCCATATTTAAAATACCCCTGACTATACACTACACAAAACTGCATTACTATATGTAACATGCACTTTATATCATGAAATGCTTTATGCAAATACTAATGAGAAAAAAAATGTTTTACTTGCAATTACTTTTTTCCCTTATACTGTCCACATAAACCTTAATGATATAAAGTGGGGCATATGCTTAACCAACCAATCACAAGTATAGCAAAGTAAGTCTTTCTCAGCCACGTTTTCTTGCAAAGCCATATTTTGCAAATCTGACTGATGCTTTATAGTATCCCATTTATTCACTAATTACATTGTTGCTGGTATTCATTCTGTTCATCTCCAAATCCCAACACCAGACTTTGGTTCAAGTCCAAGGTACTCCTGATTCTTCTAGTCAACTAATGAACTTTTTCTGTTTCTCAAGCATTTTTATTTGGAACACAGGAAAAGGTTTCACTGGCAGAGTCTCTCTATGAGCCTTATTGTCAGACAAATGAAAAACAGAGTCCCCTTCTATTTGCTATCCCACTTTTTGTTGGATAAACTTTTTTATTTCATCCTTAGCCTGTTTTGCATCAGAAACTGTCTTTGATCCTCCAGGAAAAAATACTCTGAAGAGAGCGGGATACAGCAGCTTGAATTTCACACCTGTCTCCTGAGACACACTGATCACTGGGATAAAATTTGCTTCTCTTCTGCCTGGTGTACAGTGAATTAATTCAATCATTCAGCCATTTTCCAGAAACATTCTGGTGTTGCCGGTTTTTACTACTTTTCTCATTCTGACAAAGTTTTGTCAGAATCAACTCTTTCTGCTGGTATGATTGCATTTTAATAATACAGGCCTTGGCTGCTTTTTCATGGCCAGGTTTGGAACACCAGTCCAGTTGCTGATTTGTGCTGTCATAAAATCAATACAGTCTGTTCCTTCCAGTTTCTCTTGTACAACAGAAAGTCTCAGGTTTTCTCTGTGAGCTCTGTCTTCTAACTCTACCATATTGTGAAACAGCTCTCCTTGAGAAGCCTTACAACCAAGTCAGCCTTTTCTTTATTTTAACATCTGATGTTTGCGGTTTTATCAGTTCACTTGAACAGCTAACTAAAGCTTTTACTGTTTTCCAGCCTTTTCTTATTTGAGTTGAAATAATCCCTTATTTTACACCTATTTAGTTTATCTTTTGCTCCCCTCTCCCTTCTTCTGACTATCTTTCTAAACCTTAGCATTTATCTTTCCCTACCTTTGATCTACACTTTCAGCTTCCTATCTCCTGTATATAACCTCTCTATTCCACTCCCCTAATGGCCCATTCTCTCAAACCTTCCCTGAAAAACTTTCTTGTCTCCTCTTCCTTATTTCTCCTTCTATCCTTAACCCACTCACTCTCTGCATATGAACACTGCACTCTAAAGCACAATGTGACCTCTCTACAAACACTCCCCATCACACATCCCGTCAGCCTTTCTCATAGCAACATTACCTCTACTTCAGCCTATTTGCTTCCCAAGTTCCATAGGAACACCCATGTTTCTTACCTCCCCAATAAGCTAATCCCACCCAAGTACTATAAATACGTAAAGATTTCATCCATTCAAACCATAAACATTTTAACAGGTGGAGATATTCATCCCAATCTTGGCCCACCCTCACCAATCTACAGAAACCATCATTTAATAATGCTACCTCTTCTTTAATAATTCAGAACTCTCTCAGTATAGCACATCTTAACATTCGTAGCATTAACAACAAAATTAGTCAACTGCATGCTCTCCTTCAGGTTTATCCATTTGATATCCTTTGCCTTACTGAAACTTGGCTAAAACCTTCCACTCATGACTAGAAATAACCCCTCCTGGATATAATATACTAAGATATGACCGTACATCAAAAAAAGGTGGCGGTGCAGCTATCTTGTTCAAATCTGATCTTCTGGTTTCACTCTGTGATGTATCACTCCCCTCAAATACTAATGCTGAGACCCTTACTATCAAACTCCAATTGAATAGCTCTAAAGCAATCTGTATTATCTGCTCTTACATCCCTCCAGGAAATAATATTAGCACCCTAGAAAACATTCTCAATAGCCTTTTTACCCATTTACCACAAGAAACAATTGTCTTAGGTGATTTTAATATAAACTGGACCTTATGTAATTCCCCCACCCCTAACACCCATATTAATCTATTTGGTTTCAATCAAATAATAATCTTCCCCACTTGAATCCACAAACCAAGTAGCAAAGAAACTACTCTTGACTGGATCCTTATAAATATTCACCCAGATACCTATAAGGTAGGATCTCTCCCTGACGACATTAGTGATCACATTCTAACCTTTATCACTAAACAAAAGAAATATAGCCCAAAAAAGAACAATTTTGTCACCTATCGTCCTAAAAAACATTTCCATGCTGAGAACTTTATTAATGAACTAAATGCATGTAACTGGTCATCTCTAAAACTAACTAATCTAGATGAAGCAATCTCTTACTTTAATTCTACTTTCCTTCATATTCTAAATAACCATGCTCATTTCCGCTCCTCCAGAATCAGGACAAAAATAGCCCCCTGGCTCACAAAACAAACCAAAGAAAAAAATGTTTCTACAAAATAAAATATGGGCAAGATGGAGAAACTCTAAAAGCTCTGTAGATCATCTATACTTTAAGCAACTGAGAAATGCTGTCAAAAAGAATATAATCTCAGACAAAAAAAAAATTACTACTCCCACCTGCAACATTCACACTCTAATAATCCTAAAAAATTCTGGTCTGGCATTAATAAATTTCTCAAACCAGGACATGCCACAACTCCTTCCCCCTGCACTATTCCTAGTAGTAATCCTCTGCAAATAGCTAATGCCTTTAACAATTACTTCATTGAAACTATTCAAACTTTAACTCTAACTCTAGTTCCCATGTCCCCCACTCCTACACAACACACTAACAGTCCCTTTCCATCCCTTCATTTGCAACCTGTACCCATCTCCTTTATCTGCAAACTCCTTCAAAAACTCAAACCCTGCACTCCCTCTGCTGATTGCCTCCCAGCAGAATACCTTCAAATTGCAGCCAAAGCCATAGCATACCCTGTTTCTATCCTGATAAACAGATCCATCTCTGAAGCCTACATCCCCTCTATTTGGAAATTCTCACATATGATCCCTTTGCACAAAGGAGGTAAATCTACTGAAATCTCCAACTACAGTCATATTGCTCTACTCTCCCCACTAGCCAAAATTATGGAAACATGTATTCACCATCAGCTACTCCAGCACCTTCTCCAAAACAACTTGCTTGCCAACTGCCAACATGGATTTAGGCCCTCTCATAGCTCTACTTCTGCCCTTTTAACTTTTACTGATTGCATAAATAGGAACAATAACTGTCTCTCAGCTGCTCTATTTATTGACCTTTCCAAAGCCTTTGATATGGTCAATCATAACCTACTTATCAATGTGCTAAAAGCCCAATCTCTTGACCCACAAGCAATCCTTTGGTTCAATTCTTATCTGGAAAACAGACAACAAGCAGTACTCTGGGACAATAATCTATCCACATACCTCCCAGTAAGCACTGGAGTTCCTCAAGGTTCTATCCTACGCCCTCTTCTTTTCTCCATCTTTATTAATGATCTCCATACTGTTTTTCCACAATCCACCTGTATACAATACACTGATGACTCTACTCTTATCTGTACTGCCAAGTCTTCTTCCTCTCTCCACACCCTTACACAAAATGTATTTAACACAGTTGAAAAATGGTTCACACAACGCTGCCTTCTTCTTAACCCTAAGAAAACTAAGCCACTACTCTCTACTCCCACCATAAAATCTCCTCAGTTCCACTTCACTATTACCTCTGACAATGGAACCTGCATTTCCCCTGATTCTACTGCTCAACTACTTGGCATAATTATTGACCATAACCTCAGCTTCGTTGCCCATGGTAATAATATTATAAAAACTGTTAATAAAAAATTAGGCTCCCTGTATAGAATAAAACCCTTCCTTACACCTCTAGCTAAGAAATCCATAGCCCAGACTCACCTTACTTCCACCCTATTCTATGCTTCTGCCATTTACACCAATCTATCAAAGCTTACTCTCACCAAACTTGAAACTAGCTACAATAACATAACCAGATTTGCCACTGGCTCTCCATACAGAACTCATCACTGCCTCAACCTTAAGCAACTCAGATGGTTAGAACTACAAAATCAGCTACAATACAATCAACTTGTGATTGCACAAAAAATCCTGCACCATCCTACTAATACTCCCATCCTTACTAATCTGATCTCCCCTTATAAAAATCTTTCAGCACTACGCTCAGCTAATAAACTTCTTATTGCCAGCAACCCTTCTAATAACAAAGCAGGCGATTCCCTCTTCTCCAATGTTGTGGGTAGAATCTGGAACAAACTTCCTAATACACTCACCTCACTCTTATCCTCTCTAATCTTTAAAAAACACCTTAGAGACCACCTTAAAATACATTGGCTTTGCCCCTGCTCAAAGCCTGATTGAATCTACTTTTCATCTCTCCCCTCCCCTGGTTCCTTCTCTCTTGCTTCCTTAACAATTACCCTCCCATATCTTATGATGTGATGAACAACACTATAAAAAGTTTCCTAATGTTCTAATGTTTTAGTTTTTGATTGACTTCACATGAACCCTACTAAAGCATTAAGACTTGTTTATTTTTTACTTCTACTCTAATGAAACGTTACATTGTTCACAATTTTTTTTTTCATGTCATTTTGTAATGTGAAACTAGTCTTTTTTAGAATATTTTGAATGTATTAATTTACTCATGTTGGAGCTTTTCTCCTCAGGCCTCTACTGAAAAGGGATATGTATCCAGCTAGACTAGCCCGGTCAACAAATGTAAATAAATAAATAAAAATGCTCATTCAGTGCATCATTCACCTTTCAGTACATTTGATTTATTTTTCCCCTAAATTACTGGAAGCCATCTCTCGTACCACAGACAACACTTGAACTGCTTTTTGGTGATCATTTGCAGGATTATTCCCAGCATGTGTTTTCTCTTCACCTTTATGGACTGATTTTCTTTCAGGTTATGTTTCTTCTTTGCTGGCATCTAGGCAGCATACTTATTAGCCAGTAATTTAATTTTACTCATGCTGACAGCATTACTGGTGCTTATGTCTTAGTTTCTTTTCTCACACTGGGAGGGATGAAATTAAGCTGTTGATAAGTGTGCAGCCATGTTGGAAGATACTAAAAGAATTGCAAAACGTTGCCAAGAAGGCTTCAGATCTTAAAGGGCAGGTGGGGTGGAGTACACGTACTTAGACAAATAGTTATTGTGTAGAGTCTGGAGTCCTAAAAAGGACAGAGGGGGAAGTGGTACACTAGCTGGTAGTCTCAAGGGTCTACTAACAGACAGGTTTTATCATAGCCGGTGTATACTTCTTTTTCAAGCTATATGGGCCTCAGGTATAAAAGAAGGAGGGTTATGTAAACTTTCTGTGCATAAGAAGTTGCAAAAGACAAGAGAAAGTACCATAAAGCATGTGAGCAGTGTGAGCAGGCTAGCAAGGCTGTAAACATAGCTAAAGCTGCTTTTGGGGCTATTGCCAGTTAACAAAGAATTGTTTATGATGGTGGCAGTGGATGTTGTAGGGCCTCTTTGTATCCATGCATCGGAGTTAAGAGGTATGTCTTTATGGTGGTGTTAAAACTATTACTATGTGCACTGAAGCAGTGGCTTTATCCTCTTCTGAGACAAAACGGAAAATAAATACTCTGCTGGAACTTTTTAGGAAGGTAGACTTCTCTGTGAAATACTGAATGACAGAGGGGTAACTTCGTATCAGATTTACTGACCTGTTTGTGGAACCACTGAAAGATAAAGGTTTGTAGCTTATAGCCTGATAACCTTCTCGCTACCTCCAATAGCACTGTGCAATAAGATCCTGTCTACCTCCAATAGCACTGTGCAATAAGATCCTATCAAGCATTATAGTCTTTTTTAACTGTGCACTTAAATAACCCTGTCCAGCTCCTATAGTTTTAATACTTTAGCTAGTCTCAAACTGCTTACGAGCATGTATCTGAATCCATTTGAATAATTTACTCTGTATTCTGCATGCTTATATGAACTATCTGTCCCCCCACCTCCATTCCAAAATGAACTCATGTGGCTTAATCTGTAATCCACCTAATATTTTTGTGACCTGCAACTCCTCTTCTCACCCATCCCAATAAACCTTTTATTTTTCTTTCTTTTTTACTAATCTAACACTTCTCTCCTTACTCCTCCTAGATCTCCAGCTCCAGCCTGATGTTTTTCCGCCAGCATTTCCTTACGGCTGTAGAGCCATACCACTGACTGTTACAGGCTCCCACGCACTTTACACAGAGTTCAGTTAAGACATTAAAAGCTACTCAAAGTACGGTTATATAGTCACAGGAATACCTCCATGTATTTATCCTACCTAATACTGAGTTACATGCTGCCAGGGATGCCAACAGTTTAATGCCCCTAAGTCTAGTAGCCAACTGTTACTTCTTCTTAGCCCAAAGCTAGAAACTAAAGCTGCAACCTTCTATGTGCTGCCCCTGCCTAATCAGCCTACTTTCCCACTAGATATTATCTACTTTCTTTCTAATCTAGCAACATCAGTCTCTGGAATCTGACACACATAATATGCAATAGTTAAAAGCATCAGTGATAAGAGCCAAACACAACTGTCATACCCAATCTAGCCCTTAAAGTACTGCTTGCCCAAGTTGTAGGTTCAACTGGCTGATTGTTTATTTTTTGGACAACTATGTGCACGCCAAGGACTAACCTGCTCCATTCGCCCTGACTCTGCTCAGGCTCATTCTGCTACCCTATCCTACCCACATTCCCACACGCCCCTACAGTAAATACATTTATAACTTATTAGCTACACCCCTCATTACCTTCCATCAATGACAGTTATCATCCAATACATAAACCCACCTCTTAACTACTAGACCAATTACCTATCCACTTAACTAACCCCCACCCACACCTCCTATCTTACATTAATTCCTACCTCTTCCTACCAACACTTACACAGCCCAAACTTCCAAAATGTTAGCACATCTTACACACCTAGCCCTTCTCTTATTCCTCATAACTAGCCTCCCATCCTAACATCAGGCATTTCCATGTCACTCTCACCATCTTAAAACTACCATGACCTACCCTCTCCAAACAACATCTAACCATTTTATTATTTCTCCATCTTTGACTAAAGTCTCAATCGTAGAACACCATTACCATACAACAGTATTTCATCCTAAACACACAACTATTTCCTTCAAGTATAGTAACCTTATAAAAATATTTCTCAGATCAATAGTTGATATTGCAAATAATCTACCACTAATCAGATATATATATACCCTGACCCAACTTTAATCTCAACCTTCCCTCACACAAATCTAAACCAACAAAGTATTTCCAACTTACCCAACCACAAATCAGACCTATTTTTCTTAAATCTAAATATCAGACGTATCGTAAAAAATCCCCTGAACTCCATGCTACTGTAGCCCACTACTCACCTGACATAATCCTACTTTCTGAAACCTGGCTTAAAACTGACATTAATAGTGATGAAGTTGCACCTCCTGGCTATAACATACATAGAGTAGAACGACAGAACAAAAAAAAAAAAAAAAAAAAAAAAGGAAGCATAACCATTCCCTACAAAAAAATTGCAACCTCGAATATAGTCATCCTACCTCTCCTGACCTCAGCAAAGCTGAAATTATACTAGATAAAATGAAGATCAGTATACTTAAGCATTGTAACTTACTTGGCATGTACATACCCCCTGGGGACAACACATCTACACTAGAGCATATTCTCCACTGGGCTTCCACAACCCTACCACAAGAAACTATCATTATGGGGGACCCCAATATCGACTGAGCCTCCTATAGCAGTAGATCCCCAACTAGCCATATCAACCTTCACAGCTTCACTCAAATTATCTGTTCACCCACAAGGATAGGTAAACACACAAAAAGAGAACCTATTTTTGATTAGACACTCACCAACAGGCCCAAACCCTCAATACAGGCAGGCTGTCTCCCAGACAGCATAAGTGACCATCTCATTACCTTTCTTCTTAGAAGGAAAAACTCATCAATAAAAACATACTAGATACAACACTATTCTGTGTAAAAAAAATTTCTGCCCCCAAACTCTCATATCCACACTAAACTCCTGCGACTGGCAACCACTAAAACACCCCCCACTCGATAAAGCCACAGAATATTCCAACTCCACTTTTCTAAACATCCTAGACAAACTAGCACCAATTAGGACCATTAAGACTAAATCAAACTATGCAGCATGGCTATCCATAGAAACTAAATCTCGTCTTAAACAGCAGGATAAAGCATGGCACACTTGACAAAAAGATAAATCCCAGAAAATAAAACAAGCCTACCTACAACTTAAAAACTTAGCCAAGAAAAAAAATTAAACTTGACAAAACAAATTTCTATCATAACACACAAATTTAACACCAAAACAACCCCAAAAAGTTCTGGGCCACTATGAATAAAATCTTCCACCCTGGCAATATCTCTCCCCATCCCCTGCATCCCCTGACAACCTATCCCCCAATGAAACCCTATTCAACAAATACTTTACTGAATCTATACTAGCTCTCCCAAAAGATTCCACCAACACTCCCCTAGATACTCTCAAACTGACCTCTAGCAGAAACACCCTCTCCTTTCTTCCAATTCCTGTTAATGTTATAAAAAAAACCTACTAAAACTTAAACCCACCACTCTCGCTGCTGATAAACTCTCCATAGAATTCCTAAAAATAGCAGCAGAAGCTACTGCATGCCCTGTTTCCATTCTAATAAATAGATCTATAATTGAACAACAAATCCCATCAATGTGGAAGATATCCCACATCATTCCTCTACACAAAGGGGGAAGCTCAACAGAACTTTCCAATTTTAGATCCATCACCATCCTTTCTTCTCTCTCTAAAATCCTTGAAAGATGCATTCGTACTCAGATTATGTCTCACCTTCTCAACAATAACCTCCTTTCCAAGTCACAGCATGGCTTTTGCCCCTATCATAGCACCTCCACCGCCCTTCTACCGTCACTAACACAATCAACTATTATAGGAATAGTGGTCTCATAGTCTCCTCTACTTTCCTTGACCTGTCAAAGGCATCTGACATGCTCTCTCACTTCGAACTTCTAAACACTCATGCAGAGTTTAACCTTAGTTGCTCAACTTAACTGGTTCAAAAATCATTTTACAGGACGTAAAGAAGCAGTACTATTGCAAAACAATACATCTCCTCTACTTCCCGTAAATTAGGGCATCCCACGGGGATCCATCCTTGGACCACTCTTATTCACTCTTTTCACTTACAAACCTTACACTGCCACTGGACAAGCCTCCCTTGTCGAGCAGATGATTCTATCTTAATATGTGCTGCATCCTCTTTCCCACAGTTACAGTCAATAATCCAAGAAGCATTCTCAGAAGTGGAAAAATGGTTATCTGACTCACAACTCAAAATCCAAACAAGACAAAACTTATGCTATTTTTCCTAAGAAAACCACCAGACCCTCCACCTCCTTTCTCCATATCATCTGCTAACCTCATCATCTCTCCAGTACCTCATACTAAACTCTTAAGTGTCACTATCAACTGCTCACTCAAACTGGACCTACATATAGCCCACACCATCAACAAAATTAAAAGTCTATATCGACATAAACAGTACCTAACAAACAGTACTAAAGCCACTCTTGCAACTACTTATCTAGTCTCCACTCTACTATATGCCTCATTCATTTTTACTAATCTAAAAAAGTTTGACCTCACAAAATTGGAAAGCTACTACAATAAAATAGCTAAATTTGCTACTGACCTCGACTATAGAGAACACCATTGCTTAGCATTCAAACACTTAAACTGGCTCAAACTACCTATCTTACTTACCTATAACCAACTTGTCACTCTTCACACTCTTATTCACCAACCTGAAAAAATCCCTGCTCTTCAGAATCTAGTGCAACTTTACAGTATCACTTGCCCACTATGCTCAAGTAATAAGGCTCTGTTAACAATTACCAAAATAAACATAGCTGGCCAGTCCCTCTATTTATAGGTTCATAGGTAGGTACTAGGCTATCTGCCCGAGGGCATTTATAAGCCTAGCCAGAGTGTGTCGACTTTCGATGCCCCATTGATTAATTAACTGATCCTCTGTCAAGCAGAGCCAATGAAGTGATCCCAGGGGTGTATTTTCTGTTACCCTTCCACTCGTCAAGGTTTCTCTTGAAGAGTGTTAGTGAGGGGCTCTGCCTAATGTAGTCTGGAATTTTGTCCAAAAGCATGGTGAGTCTCTGTGACAGGAATCTATCCCTACAGCATGTTCTATTTATTGTTGTGGTGAGGTTTAGCTCACTAGAGCGAGTGGCTTGCAGTGACTTGGATTTCTTTTGGTGGAGCATGTCCATCAATTCTGAGTTGGACATGGCTTTGTAAGTCAGGCAGAGATCACCTCTGAGTAAGTGATATGCCACTGAGTACAGCTGGAGTTTTTTCAGTCGGGCTGCATAGGACATATGTTTGAGTCCAGTAATCCTCTTGGTGAGGTACTTTTGTGATCTTTCCAGCTGTTGGAAGTGTCTTATGAGGTACATCCCAAATGGGGCATTGTACTCTATGATGGATCTGATGAGTGATGAGTAGAGGGGCACTATAACCTCTTTATTTCTAGATGCGAACCCTTTAGTAATTAGATGGGCCACATAGAAGGATTTCCAAACTACTTTGGCAATATGATTGTCAAAGGAGAGATTACTATCTACCTGGGTCCCCAGATCTCTTATTACCTCTTCTGCATTAATGGGGCTGCCACCTATGTGGTAATTTGTGGGCGTTTCGTTTTTCCCAAACAGGATGACTATGCATTTTTTGGCATTTAGCTTGAGGCCATGACTTTGACACCAGGTGTCCATCTCAGTAAGGCCCTTTGTGTATATATATAATAATTTTTTGGCGGGAAGTCAATTGAATAATTGAGGCACTAATTGCAACCTTAGTCAAGTATTTAAGAGGTTTTTGTATTGTTTTCATTGTTCTGAAGAAGTTCGGTGACACGAACGAAACCTAGGTCGACGTTTCAACTGTTTTTTTGCAACAATAAATACTTTTTTGCGTTTATGGACCTTGGATTCGTTTCTTTGGTATACCAGCAGCAATTTAGTGATACAGCAGTCCTACCGAGAACGCTGAGCTTTCTTCTTACGCTATACCTTTGCAAACAGTACTAAAGCCACTCTTGCAACTACTTATCTAGTCTCCACTCTACTATATGCCTCATTCATTTTTACTAATCTAAAAAAGTTTGACCTCACAAAATTGGAAAGCTACTACAATAAAATAGCTAAATTTGCTACTGACCTCGACTATAGAGAACACCATTGCTTAGCATTCAAACACTTAAACTGGCTCAAACTACCTATCTTACTTACCTATAACCAACTTGTCACTCTTCACACTCTTATTCACCAACCTGAAAAAATCCCTGCTCTTCAGAATCTAGTGCAACTTTACAGTATCACTTGCCCACTATGCTCAAGTAATAAGGCTCTGTTAACAATTACCAAAATAAACATAGCTGGCCAGTCCCTCTATTTATAGGTTCATAGGTAGGTACTAGGCTATCTGCCCGAGGGCATTTATAAGCCTAGCCAGAGTGTGTCGACTTTCGATGCCCCATTGATTAATTAACTGATCCTCTGTCAAGCAGAGCCAATGAAGTGATCCCAGGGGTGTATTTTCTGTTACCCTTCCACTCGTCAAGGTTTCTCTTGAAGAGTGTTAGTGAGGGGCTCTGCCTAATGTAGTCTGGAATTTTGTCCAAAAGCATGGTGAGTCTCTGTGACAGGAATCTATCCCTACAGCATGTTCTATTTATTGTTGTGGCGAGGTTTAGCTCACTAGAGCGAGTGGCTTGCAGTGACTTGGATTTCTTTTGGTGGAGCATGTCCATCAATTCTGAGTTGGACATGGCTTTGTAAGTCAGGCAGAGATCACCTCTGAGTAAGTGATATGCCACTGAGTACAGCTGGAGTTTTTTCAGTCGGGCTGCATAGGACATATGTTTGAGTCCAGTAATCCTCTTGGTGAGGTACTTTTGTGATCTTTCCAGCTGTTGGAAGTGTCTTATGAGGTACATCCCAAATGGGGCATTGTACTCTATGATGGATCTGATGAGTGATGAGTAGAGGGGCACTATAACCTCTTTATTTCTAGATGCGAACCCTTTAGTAATTAGATGGGCCACATAGAAGGATTTCCAAACTACTTTGGCAATATGATTGTCAAAGGAGAGATTACTATCTACCTGGGTCCCCAGATCTCTTATTACCTCTTCTGCATTAATGGGGCTGCCACCTATGTGGTAATTTGTGGGCGTTTCGTTTTTCCCAAACAGGATGACTATGCATTTTTTGGCATTTAGCTTGAGGCCATGACTTTGACACCAGGTGTCCATCTCAGTAAGGCCCTTTTGGAGGATGTCCGTGTCAGCCAAAGAGTCAATTATGGCTCCCAGTTTGCAGTCATCGGTGAACTTGGTTAGCCATAGTCCTCCTGTGTTTGGCTGTACTTCTGAGAAGTATATGCCGAAGAGTAGGGGCCCCAGGAACGAGCATTGTGGGACACCACTTGTGACTGGTTTAGAGTCGGACCTGGAGCCCACTATTCTTACCATTTGAGTTCTTTCTGTAAGCCAGCTGGCAACCCATCTCGTGTTGTAGGGGTTTATGTTCAGGCTGGTGAGTTATTCTGTAATACCCGAGTGGGGAATGGTGTCGAATGCCTTGGCGAGGTCAAGGAAGGATGTCTGAACCACCTTTCCCTCATCTATGGCCTTGGTGACTGTCTCGAAGAAGTCAACCAGGTTTAGTAAGCATGATCTGCCCTTAACAAAGCCGAACTGGGTTGGGTCATGTGTTTGGAGGTTCCCAGTGTCTTTGTAATGAGGTCCATGATGATGCACTCCATAGCCTTGCAGACCAGGCTAGTCAGGCTTATGGGGTGATAGTTACCAGGGTCAGTTGTGGCCCCTCCTTTGTGGAGTGGAATAACCATTGCTGTGCGCCATTCTATGGACACGTAGAGAGGCTGAGGTTGAACAGCGTGTTTAGGTGGGGGGTTATTTTGTTCTGCAGTTCGTGCAATTTGCAGCCTGGGACACCATCTGGCCCCACTGATGCTGTGTTTTTGGCTTTTGAAAGGGCTGTTTTCACCTGTGCGTCTGTGATTTCCGGGACACTACACCTTTCCGGTATTGTTGTGGGCCCTTTTGGGGGTGAGAGGGGGTGAAGTTTGCACTGAATCTATCTGCCAGGATGTTGGCAATATCAGTAGGTTTAGTATATTTTGCGCTATATTGCACTAGTTGAGTGCATATCTGTGAGTTGCCACTTAGACTCTTAACATAGCTAAAGAAGGCTTTGTGGTTATCTTTTGAATCCTTGGCTATTTTTCATTCGAAGTTAGCCTTGGATGATTTTATGAGGGACCTTAGTTTCTTACTGATACTGATCAGGGATGTTTTTCCTTCTTGGGATTTGCTTTTTTTCTGAACTAGTTTCCTCCTTCTATTGTATAGCCTGTTTATTGCAGGGGTCCACCAGACTGTTTTCCTTCTCTTAGAGGAGTGAGTCTTGGTTTTGCTAGGGATGGCATGACCCATGAATCCTTGTAGGTGCTCATAGAGTGCATTTGTAAAGGTTTCTGCATCTTGGGCAGCGTTATCCTTTAACGTGGGGGCTGTGAAACTTACCGCCTCTGTCTTAAGTAAGGTGAAGGTTGCTTTAGAAAAGTTCAGTTGCCACATTAAGATACTTGAAAGCCTTCATTAGGAAATTACTCAATACTTCAGTGATGGCATTTGATTTCTCTCCTTCCTTTCCCTTATTGCCCCATGGTTTTGTGGTAAAACTTTATCTGTTATTAGTTTAGCTGCACAATAATATATCCTATTTATTTCTGTTATGTCACATGAGTTTCTACGAACTGTCCTGGTTACTGTGTTCATTTATTTTAACAGACATGTTGTGTCTGTTTCTTTCATTGATCTTAATATGTCTGCCCATCTCAATTAAAAATCAAGCAACTCTTCCCCAAGATCATTTTCTTCTAAAGAGAGGACACATTAGTTGTTTTCCATTTCCTGTGGGTATTCTACAGAAAGTTCCAGAGCATCTTCCTGTGCTATATTCTCTTCAGTTTCATCCTGTGCCATCCATTGCTCATCCATATGGGATCTCACTGGTCTTTCACTGCACAAACATTCACTGCAGAGTTGCTACAATTTCCCTTTCCTTCCCTTGCTGTGCAACTCCAAATTTAACTTTTTAATCTGATTTCCTAATGAAGGCTTCAAAGTATCTTAATGTCACAACTGAGCAGATGTCTCCTGCTCCACTGGTTTCTCCTTCATTTGGGGATACACTCTTCTATCCTGCTGTTGTGTTATCAGAGTTGGATGTTCTACTCTAAATCCTTCATTTTGCAGGTAATCCATGGCCTCAGTTCCAATTTCTTTACCTTCTCCATTACTAATCATCCTTTCTACTTTCCCTCAGCTTTCTTTATTTTTTTTTGTGCTCAAAAATAATATTTTTGGTGATGCTCTTTTTGTATAGATTCGTTTTGCTTTCTCCTTTGCATAAATATTGCATCCTATTAAGTCTTTTTTTTTCTTTCCCATGTCCATATTTCTTCTTCAGCTGTCTCGTTTCTCCTTACTTGAGGGACTCACTGTTCCATCATGGTGTGATAAAACCTGCGTCAGACTTTCTACACTAAATCCTTGACTTCGCAGGTATTTAATGACTTCTGCTTTTTTTTAATTCTTCTTTACTAATCTTCTACTTTACATTCCCCCTTTGTGATCTTATTTTTTGTACTCTGAAATTTTCCACATCTGGGTGCCTTTGCTTGTATTTCTCTTTGAATATCTTTGGAGCAGCTTTATTGTATTGATTAGTTTGTCTTTTTCCTTTTCAAAAACATTCCACAATATCAGATCGATCTCTCTTTCCCATATCAGCATTTCTTTTTTACACCTTTCAAAAATCTTTAAATTTTGTTCTTTATATTTTTGCACTTCCACAATAGCTTCTTTTTCCAAATAGCCCAAGGTTTCTTGGTCTATATATTGTTTTTCATGAATCTGTTGTATTAATGAACACAAATCTGCATTTGAAGCTTTTGACATTTTTTTTGTGCAAGTATTTTTCTTTCCTCTAATTTCTCTCTTACTTTTGGTATATCTGCTGTCTGGAAATTCTGGACTTCTTGCACAATAGAAACAATACACAATTTCTTTCTTATCCTCAATATTCCACTTTATCATCTTTATGGCTTTTCTTTGGCCTAACAATTTTTGTGGACTACTACATCCTTCTACAACAGGGGGGCCATTAAGAGTATAGGCGGAGCACGACAGCTGGATCCCATAAGTCTGTGATATGTGGTAGAGTCGGATCCGTAACCTATACTTTGAAGAATGAAAAGGCAACATTAGATCCTGCATTTGTTTGCTTCGCCCACATTTTCAATGGACTTTGTAATCCAGTGTGTATGTAGTCCAGTATCCTGGGCCACCAATATTAACCTTTCATCATTTGGTTTAAAATTCACCTCTCCCATAACCTTTCCTGCATCAGATCCTGATAGACATGAGTTTCTTTCAGAAGTCCTGTACTTGCAAAATTTAATTATACCTTTTCCAAATTTCTTGCCTTCTCATTTGATCCTTCACCTTATATTCTTTCTTTTTTGGCACATTGAGCTCCTGTCTGATTTTTGTCCACTTCTGGTTTCATCACGTATAGCTAAGCTTTGGAACTCCTGACCCCCTGACATACGATGAATTACTGATAAACAACACTTTTAAGCAAGAATGATTTAAGTTATTTTTTAATCTAAGACCTGAAACTATCCTATTCCCTCTTAACAATACACAAACACACACATCTCCATCACTAAATTTCTACTGCTACTTGGGGTGTTACTCAGCTTACTCCTACTATAAATGCCTTATCACATCAATGCTCCACCACGGAGATAAAATGTAGAAAGCTTTGTATTCTCACTGTATATAACTGATATGTTACAATCGTGATGTTCTAGGTGACTGCTATCTTGTAATTTTTTTCTTTGGTATTGTGTATGACTGATATGATATAATCTTGATGTACTATGTAATGGCTATCTTTGTAAACATTTGTCATATTGTGGAGCTTTTCTCCCGGGCCTCCGCTGAAAAAGGACTTGTGTCCACTTGGACCTTCCCAGTAAACAAATGTTAAATAAATAAAATAAAGTAGCTGTAAACTACCCTGTCATTTACAAACAAATGGCTTTGTGGAGACATTTAATTCTACTATTAAGACCATGCTGACAATATCTGCAGACCAATTTAAGTTGGAGTAAGACAAGAAACTGAACCATATATCTAATCTTTGCATACAGTGAGGTTCTCTAAGAATCCACAGGTTTTTCACAGTCTGAGCTGCTTTATGGTCACAGGCTAGGGCGGTCCCCTAGACTTAATTCATGATAAGTGTGAAGCAGAAGGTGATTTCCCCAAGATGTCCATTTTGGAGTATGTGCTGAAATTCAGCACTACGCTTATGGAGATAATAGGTCTGGCACAGGAGCTCCTAGCACCACAGCAAAAGGTACCAGATAGGGCATGCCAAGAATATATGGTTTGACAAAAGGTAAAGTTGCTTATTTCTGTTTGGCAAAACTAGCTACAGGCAGCATGGGAAGGTATTTTCTTTGTTTTGAAGAAAGTAGTGTTAAATACATTGTGGTGTTACTGGGTAGAAGGTAGAAACACAGACTCTACAATGTTAACATCAGGAAGCCATACCATAAATGGAAATAGTATTCAGTATTTGCTGTTGGTTAGTGGAGCAATCAATCTTGTGGCAGCTCTAGAGAAGCTTGCTATGACACTTCATTGAAAGAGATAGTATTCTCACAGCAGCTACCCCCTCCCCAGATTCAGAAAACATAAGCATTTCTACAGGAGTTTGGGGATATAATCACTGTTGAACTAGGGTGTAGTTAACTGTGGAGAATCACACAGAAACCCCAACAGCCAATCAATACACACTTTTCATCTAATCGCAGCAGGTCAAGAAAACCATATGGGAGGAACTGCAGAGGGTGATGGATGAGGGGCTTAATCCAGGAGTTCTAAAGTCTCTGGGCATCACTGATAGTGTCAGAGTCAAAAAAGGACTGGAGCACCAGGATCTGTGTAGATTATATAAAAGTAATTACACAAAATCAGACGCTTGCCCCTATAAGAACAGATAAAGCTGTGGAGTAGTCTCCTGGGAATAAGTATCTGACTACTCCTGAAATGACTATGGGTTACTGACATGTATCCCTGGCATTTATAATAAGGGAGACATCAGCTTCTGTCCCTCACTTAGGTTCAACAAGATGACTCTTCAAATAAAAATGCTGTAGAAGTTAAAAGAGGCAAAACACATGCTGGCAGGAGTTGGAAACTATGCTGTTGCTTACAGGAATGATATCACCAGCTACAGCCAGTCTTGTCAAGAACATGTTAAACATATTAGGGAGGTGCTGAGTTCAACAAGATGACTCTTCAAATAAAAATGCTGTAGAAGTTAAAAGAGGCAAAACACATGCTGGCAGGAGTTGGAAACTATGCTATCACCAGCTACAGCCAGTCTTGTCAAGAACATGTTAAACATATTAGGGAGGTGCTGAGCAGGCTGAAAAGGGCAGGGTTAACTCAAGACAAATAAATATCAGGTAGGAATGACAGAAGTATCTTGGCTTGATTAAGAGGTAGGTAGTGGGAAGTTTAGACCAGAGCCTGCCATGGTAGAAGCCGGCTTTGCTATAACTACTTTCCAAGGAATCTGATCCAACTTCCTCTTCCTTTACTCAGTATGCTATGGCATTCTAGGCTAGACAGAATTTACATTTCACAAGAACATCTGCATTTAATTGAAGGTCTTGCTACACACCCAATAACTATTTCATATCATGTGCCAATAATAACTAAAATAAAAACTCAAGGCAATGAAAAAAAATGCTGGCGCTTTCCTACTTATCTGTTGAAAACAGAGGATTTTAAGGAATGGATAGTGGAGATTATTCAGGAGCGATTTGAGAGGATAGAAATTAGCGGTCTCAATTTGCAGATGATATTACTTTATACCTGACAATTTTGAGACAGTTTCATATCTTTTCGGGATACAAAATTAATGAAGCTAAAACAAATGCAATATCGGAAAATCATGTACCCACATATGAATTGGTTGAGCAATATCCATATTTATGGGGAGATGATAAAATTAAGTATTTAGGAGTATGGTTTAAAAATTATTCTGGTATGGCAACTAAGGATATGTAGGAAGAGACTAAACAAAAGACAATACAAAAGCTGAGAAAATGGAAGCTTTGTTATATGGATATGGATAGTAAGATGCAAGCAGTTAAAATGGTTTTAGTCCCATTAGTCTTATACACAAGTCAAGTACATTTTTGTCAACCAGAGGAGAAGTTGTGGAAAGCAATTAATAAAGAGCTGAAGGACTTTACTTGGAAGGGGAAGATGCAAGAGTCAAGGGGGATAAGCTGATTCTTCCAGTAGAACAGATTACCCATTTTGAAGAGGTATTTCAGAGATACACAGTTAAACACAGCCCAAGCAAAAAATTAAATGGAAAGGGATGATGATGAAACAGGGGGGAAGCTCAAGAAACAAGGATAGACTTAGGAAGACTGGGCAGAATAGGAACTGCCATTAAAAAAGGAATAATTAGTAGAGCATATAAAATGATTAACTAAAAGACTCAATCAGAGGAGGTTAGAAAGGATTGGGAAGAGAGACTGAATAAGCAATTCACAAATAAACAATGGGAGGATATATGTACATCTCCCAAATATGAAACAAAATCTAGAAGATTTAGGATTTTTGATTGGAAATGTTTACACAGCTAATTTTATACCCCAAGTAGACACCACAGATTTTTTTCCTCGGGTAAACAGCAAATATTGGAGGTGTGACAGGGAAGAAAGAGGTAATTGGGAACATATTTTCTGGGAGTGCCCTGAGTTGGCGGACTTGCGGGATTCACTGTTGCAGATGCTGGGTGGACAGATTGGTGTGATGAGGGAGATTACTTTTCTGAGCTATGATACAGAATTAGAATTGCCTAGACATGGTAAGGCCTGCTTTGTCCATTTATGGTGGCTGCCAAAAAAGCAATTACTAGAAATGGAACAAAAAAATCTAAACCAACTATGCCAAAAGTAGTGAATATAGTAACAGAGATAAAACAACTGGAAGTGAGATCTTTAGAAAAGGGTAGGAGCAAACTACATAGGAAAAATGGGAACTGTGGGAAGAATACATACATGAGAGGAATGAGGTTTAAAAGAAGGCAGAACTTAAATGAACTATGTACTGTTTGACTGAAAATGATTGGGTTGCTTATAAATAATGTATAATGTTTCCAACTGAGAGTGTGTCATTATGGTTTGTGATATAAAATGCTTGCAACTAGGATTGTGTCAGTGTGGTTTGGTTTCATTTCTATACATGTATGATTGCCTATGTCATAAGTGATGGTTTAAAAAAGATGTTTATTTTAAAAAAAAGGCAAAAATTGAATAATTTATGCAATGTTGCTTAGGTTATATGACAGGTAGCAATATATGCGAAATATATTTGCAAACGTGAACTTAATACAGTTTGATTATTTTTATGTAAATGTAAATTTGCCTGTTTCACACACGATAATTCAATAAAGGTGTTTAAAAAGAAATAAGCTATGGTATTCATCCCATATTGCTAAAGGCTACTGCAGAAGTGATCTAATGATGAATATACTATATTGCCATAATAGCAGACATTCAAATTGATAATTACTGTAGTAGCCACTCCCTCCATCCATTCTCCTATTTTTGCTATTTTTTGCCAGGGTGTGGGGTCTTTTACTGTTATATTCCTATCTGGCTGGGTTGTAACCTTCCTTTCTACTGAAGGAAGCTCTGAACTATTTAGTATCCCTCATGCATACCAGTAGATAGAACATGTGAGAGGAGTGCTAAAGTGTTTGAAAGCTGACTGGCTGGATCTGACACTTGGCAAGATGTGCCATATCACTTAAGGCTACTACAGCAGTTACTGTTTTTTTTATAATTTTACTTATACAGCTTACTTTGCTGCTGCACTACAGCAGGAGTCTGTCACTACAGCTCTATCATAGTTCACACCGTTTCTTTTTTCATGGTCAGTTGGTGCAAAGGATTAAAGCAATGAGCTGTAATTCCTATTGCACAGGGCTTGATTCCCTAAATGGATGGGGTACCGTAAAATCACTCCCCGAGTACTGCCCATGTCCCTTGTAGACAGAAGCAGTCTGTAAAATGTTCAGGGTTCCAACACCCAAAGGTCCACTACCCCATCCCATATCTGGAGAACTAAGATATAATATTATCATTATCCTGGGTATTATTGGCTAGGCTTGTAAATGCTCTTGTTCCATTAGCCTAGTAATCACCTATGAACCTATGTGACAGAAATGGCTGTAGCACTTCTGGATTAAAGCAGGTGCCCATCACTGCAGATCATGGCTATGACAGTTTTCACATCACTCTTTTACGGAGAGGAATGGTTGTAGCTCTTTTGGGTGATTGCTTCCCTGCAATTTCTTCTGCGTCACCTACCATCTACCCTACATACAACATGGGCTCATGGTTAATCTGATTTACCAAATACATCACCTTCAAGCTCTGTATTCTTCTCTTGCTTTTATTTTCTTACTCTGTCTTCAGTCTGTAAATCTGGTGGACTTCGGCAGTTCATACCAGTGAACTTGTCTTTGTAGAGTTCTTACCAGTGTTCCTGTCTTTGTGGAGTTCTTTTCACTATCTCCTGTACTGTGTGTTGATTTTCAGGCATCAAGTAATGCGGATAAAGGTGGCGATTTATTCTTCTACCTTCTGTTAGTTAATCACATGAGCTGGTAAGAGACTAAATCTCTGCAACAGTAGGACAACCACAAAGCATTCTATAGCTATGTCAAGAATCTCAATGGCAACACCCAGATCTGCTCTGAGTTACAGCACAATGACATGAAAATTGCAGAACCAACTGATATTGCCAACATCCTGGCAGATAGATTCAGTGCTAACTTTACCTCTCCACCCCCTAAAGGGCCCATATCTATACAGGAAGAATGCAGAGTCCCTATAATCACAACTACGCAGGTAAAAGCTGCACTCTCTAAAGCCAAAAACACAGCATCCATGGGAACGGACAACATCCCAGGCACATTTTACATGAACGTCAGAACGAACTGGCTCCCACCTAAGCACCATGTTCAATCATAGCCTCACATCAGGCTTTGTGCCTACTGAATGGTGTACAGCAACAGTTATCCCACTCTAGAAAGGGGGAGCCACCACTAATCCCGGGAACTATCGCCCTATTAGCCTGACGAGCCTGGTCTGCAAGGCCATGGAACATATCAACATGGAACTCATAAACAAAGACATTGGTAACCTCCAAACTCTGGATCCCACCCAGTTCAGGTTTTGAAAGGCAGCTCATGCCTCCTGAACCTGATCGACTTCTTTGAGGCAGTCACCAAAGCCGTAGATGAGGGTAAGGTGGTTCACACAGCCTATCTTGACCTCGCCAAGGCTTTCAACACCATCCCCCATTCTGGAATTATACCTAAACTCACTAAACTAAGTATAAATCCCTATGTCACAAGATGGGCTGTCAAATGGCTCACTGAAAGAACCCACACTGTAAGAGTTGCACACTCCAAATCTGACCTCAAACCAGTGACAAGGGTTCAGTCCTGGGACCTCTCCTGTTTAGTATCTACTTCTCTGAAGTACAGGCTAACACAGAAGGCCTCTGGCTAACAAAGTCTGCAGATGACTGCAAACTAGGAGCCATAATCAAGCCCCCAAATGATGTGGAAATCCTACAGAAGGGCCTCGCTGAGACAGATGCCTGGTGTCAGAGCCATGGCCTCAAGCTCAATGCCAAAAAGTGCATTGTTATCCCCTTTGATAAAAACTTTGTTCCCATGAGCTACTACATAGACAGCAGTCTACTTAACACCGAATGTGTGATAAGAGACCTTGGGACCCAGGTGGACAGTAGTCTGTCTTTTGATAGTCACATCGCCACAGTAGTCAGGAAGTGCTTCTATGTGGCACACCTCATCATAAAAGGGTTCTCATCCAAGAAAAAAAGAGATCATTGTTCCCCTCTACTCGACACTCATTAGACCCATTATAGAGTACAGCACCCCTTTTGGAATGTACCTCGCAAGACATCTGCAGCAGCTGGAAAGGCCACAGAAGTACCTCACAAAGAGGATTACTGGCCTCAAACAGATGCCCTACACTGACCATCTCAAAAAACTCCAGCTTTACTCCGTAGCATATCGCCTACTCAGAGGTGATCTCTGCCTAACATATAAAGCTATGTCATACCCAGAGCTGTTGGACATGCTACACCTAAAGAAATCCCAATCCCTCTGAGCTACATGCTCTAGGGACCTAAACCTTGTCACCACAATAAACAGGACATGCTAGAGGGCTAGATTCCTGTCCCAAAGACTCCCCATACTCTGGAACAGGCTACCCATCTATGTCAAGCAAAGTTCTTCATTAGCACTCTTCAAGAAAAATCTTGATGAGTGGATGGGAAATAGGAAATACACCCCGGGGATCACTTCTGTGTCTCTGTTCGACATTGGCACAGGAAAATAACTTTCTTGGGTGGCGTAAGCCAGGGAACCTTGTTGGCTAGGCTTACATAGGCCCTCAGGCCGATAGCCTAGTACCTAACTATGAACCTATGAACCTATGACAAGGTGATGAAAAAAATAAACACACAATCAAAGAGACAGTGTAAAATCTATGAACTTTAATGAAATGCATCTCAAAAATCAACCACACAGGACAGTTTATTTTTGATTCAGAAAAAGGGAGTTATAAGATGCAAGACCTCTTTCTTTAACTATTGTTGCCACTAGTATGTCCATCATGTAATGTGGTTTTTCTTTGTATTGGACAGCTTCAAAAATGATGTGAAAATGCTCTACAGAAAATTGTGTAAAGGGATAAATTAAGCCTGAAAATAGGGAGAAACCTCCAAAAACAGGGACAGCCTAAATAAGGCCTAAAAACAGGAACATTCCTGCAAAATAGGGATAGTTGAGGGCTCCAGTCTACATATATGCCACGCATGGCTTATTTTAACAGAGACAAATTGCCCATTCAACTTCATGTAGAATACGGAAGTGGGCATGCCTGTGTCATATGCATTACAGGTGGCATAACTCTACAGTATACTTTCTGAGTTGATGCTTATGGCCAGTACCCAATATGCCTTATTCTTTCTTTGCACATGACCGTTCAAATGTATGCTTCATGGATACTTTGAAGCATTTGCTTTCTCATTGATTGGGAATTTTTATTTTGTCAGTTTTAAAAATTATACCTTGGTAGGCTTGGTTACAACTTATCCGTTCCCTGAAAGAAAATCAGGCTGAATTTTGTAAATAGCTGATTAGATTCACGGTAGGCTATTGTAGTAAGTACACTTCAAAGCCGGTATCAGTTCATTTTAAAAATATTTCTGAAATTCTTTTTCTAACTGCAGCATTACTCAAAATATCTCTAGCTCTTTTCTATCAATTTTTATAGATGTCTTGTATGTATACACTGTTCAAGTTTCTCTCCTATGTGCAGCTTCCTGACTAATCCACATTTCAACTTCAGATCATACTTCTGTAGATTTAATAACATCCTCTGCAATGATGCGTTATGTAAGAACTTTCTGATTTTGCAAGAAATTGTGGTCTTTTCTCCTTGAAATCTTTACCATGGACAATATTCATGGAAACTCCCACATCCGTACACTACTGACAACAGTTTCTTTTCCATCTGAGCATATCTCTTTTATGTTTTTGTAACTTCGATTAACTCATAGTTGACTGGTCTATTCACTTTTAAGCTCAAAGCATCCTAGGATTCTCAATCTGCTTGCAACACAAATAGTTTATTCATATTTCAGTATTTTAACATCTGACAATTTGTATCAGCCCCAGGACCATGTTATGACCTCATTTTTATGTAAGGAACAAAAATAATTCTCCAATCTGCCACCCTTTTGTAGGAGAAAAGGGAGGAGCACCAGATAGTACAGTTTTGTACCTACCATAAATGTAGATGTTCGAAGATCCACATTGCTGCAGTCCTTACACTTGGGTAGTCCGCTGTCCTCGGTCAGCCCGAATATCAAAGTATTAGGCTGACGTCGGTCAAGGCGCATTTGAATGACATCAGGACGTCAGGGTACAAATGCGCATGACCAACGTCATATCCTCAGTCTTTTCTTGCCCCAGATGTCAGAAGACCCTAAAAATAAAGGTCAAAACCAAAAGACAGCAAACAAACAACCAACCATCCTAGCACTAAAAATATGTACAATATATACAATATACATCATATTGACAACCCAACCCACACAACCGCCTCTAACTACAGAGGGAAGGAGGGAGGTAAATTGGACTGCAGCAATGTGGATCTTCGAACATCTACATTTATGGTAGGTACAAAACTGTACTATGTTCTTCATCTCACATTGCTGCAGTCCTTACACTTGGGTAGAATCCCAAAGCAGAGGTAAGGGAGGATGGCCAAACTATAAAGAAGCAGGAGCTGCCAAAATGCCCTGCAAAACAGCAGTGGCAAAACCAGCCCTGGATTTAGAGTAAAGTGGTAGGTGATAATGCCTAGAGAAAGTATGCACTGAACTCCAAGTAGCTGCCTCCAAAATATCCTTAGTTGCCACCCCCTCAAAAGCTGTCAAGTGGCAGTAGCCCTAGTGGAATGAGGCCTAATCCCAGCTGGAATTTCCTTGCCATGATGGGAATAACAGAAAGCAATGCAAAACCCAATCCACTTAGAAATAGTTTGTTTTGACACAGGCTTGCCCTGAGAATTCAAAGCAAAAGAAACAAATAACTGCTGAGACTGCCTGAACCCTTTAGTTCTGTCCAAATAATATCGCAACTGCCTGTGTACATCTAAAGTGTGCAAAATCTTTTCCCCTTTATTTTGGGGATTTGCATAAAAAGTAGGCAAATGAATAGTTTGGTTTAAAGCCACACTAGAAACCACTTTAGGCATAAAGGAAGGATTAGTACGTAAAGATACCCTATCCTTATGGAAAATTAAGAAAGGCTCAACCGCCATAAGGGCCTGCAACTCAGAAACCCTTCTTGCAGAGGTAATAGCCAACAAAAAAGCAGTCTTCCATGATAAAACTTTAATTCAGTAGTAGCTGCAGGCTCAAAAGGTTGTAGAGTGAGTTTCTCCAACACAAAATTGAGATCCCAAGCAGGAATAGGAGCTCTTCGTGGGGGTCTTATATTCTTTGCCCCTCTAAGAAATTGCTTGAATAAAGGATGAGAAAACAATGGTGGGTCACAATCATAGTGAGCCGAAATTGCTGCAGCATGAACCTTAATAGAAGAGAAGGACAAACCTTTGTCCAGTAACTCAGTAAGATATTGAAGAGCCACACTTAAATTAGGCTCAGAAACATCAAAATCCTTTGCTGCACTCCAAATTAAAAATCTCTTCCATTTATCTGTGTACACTTTCCTTGTACTAGGCCTTCTAGCTTCCAAAATAACATTCAAAACTTGCTGTGGAAGTGGAGGCCCACTATGGTTCAAAACAGAATATGCCAGGCTGTTAGGTGCAGAGAGTGAAGCTTGACATTGAGCAAATGACTGTCCTCCTGAGACAACAGGTGTGGAATCGAAGGCAAAGGCCATGGAGGCTTCCGTACCAGGCTTCTCAGTAATGGGTACCAATGCTGTCAAGGCCAATCTGGAGCTATCAAAATCATCCTTGGCTTGTCTTGTCTGGCCTTTAGTAGTACCTTTGGGAGGAGAGGCAGAGGCGGAAAGGCATACACATGAAGATTGCTCCAATTGAAAGAAAGAGCATCCACTTTCCAAGCTGTGGGATGAAACCTTTTTGTGCAAAACTTTGGCAGCTGGTGGTTTAGTGGAGAAGCGAACAGATCTATGTCTGGAGTTCCCCATGACACTGTCAATTTCTGAAATACATGAGGATCCAATTTCCACTCGTGGGGATCCATAATTTGTCTGCTCAACACATCTGCTAAGGAGTTCTGTGCTCCCGGCAGAAACCTTGCCTGAAGATTTAGCTGTAAACTGAGAGCAGTCTCCCACAAAATCATTGCTTGCCTGCATAGAGGATAAGAATGTGTTCCGCCTTGCTTGTTGATGCACCACATGACAGTTGTGTTGTCTGTTAGACTCAACACCTGCCCTGGAAGAAGTAAATCCTTGAAAGCTATTAATGCAAACTGGACTGCTAACATCTCTTTCAAGTTGATATGTAGATGTTGTAGTCTGGCAGGCCACCTGTCTTGTATCCACTTTCCATTCAGATGAGCTCCCCAAGCTTTGTCTGAGGCATCTGTCGTTAGAATCTGACTCGCCTCTGGCCGGGTCACAGAGAGTCCCTTGTTTAGGTGACATTCCTGAGCCCACCACAACAATTCCTTTTGAATGCAAGGTATTATTTGAATGACAGTGTCCAAATCCTGGCAGTGCTGTGTCCATAAATTTTTGAGATACCATTGTAGCTTCCTCATATGCAGTTTGGCATTGGGAAGCACCAGAATACAAGATGCCATGAACCCTAAGGCTTGAAGGACTGTCCTTGCAGTCAGCCTGGACTGATGAGACAACTGATGAAAGTAAAGGGAAAGATTCTTTTGTTTGTCCGGGGTCAAAAGGCCATCTGGGATGCTGTATTCAGTCTCACACCCAGAAAGCACATGTCCTGAGAGGGTACTAGACTGGACTTTATTTCGTTCACAGAATACCCCAGGCATCTTAGCACTGCTATCACATAATCCAAATGATGAAGAAGCTCGTCCCTTCCTTGAGCCAGAATCAGGCAATCGTCCAAATAAGGATAGATCTGTATTCCTTTTAACCTAAGGAAAGCTATCACTGGAGCCAGAACTTTCGTGAACACTCTGGGCGCAGTAGATAAGCCAAAGGGCAATGCAGAGAACTGATAATGAGAAGTCCCAGCTCGAAAACGCAGATACTTCCTGCAACTTAGTCTGATAGGAACATGAAGATAAGCCTCCTTGAGATCCAAAGTTACCATCCAATGATCTTTGCCCAGCAGAGGTAAAAGCTGCTGCAACGTCAACATTTTGAACTTGGGAATGTCCAGATAAGTGTTGAGGATAGATAAGTCCAAAATTGGTCTCCACGTGCTCCCTTTCTTTGGTACTAGGAACAGGCGAGAATAAAATCCTAGGCCCACTTCTGGCATAGGGACCGGCTGTATGGCCCCTATTTGGAGTAACAGAGAAATTTGCTTGTGAGCCTCTATTCTTTGTTGAGGAGGAACGTCTGGCATGCCTTTGAAAGGAGGCAAGGTATGGAAATAAAACCTGTAACCGTGGTGTATGATATCCAATACCCATCTGTCTTGGGTAATTAAACTCCAATTTTCTTTGAAAAGTGCCAACCTTCCTCCCAAAGGTGCTGCCAGACGAGAAGGCTCTGGCAGCTGAAAAGGTAGGTCATTGGGTCTGTTTACGAAAGGACTGACCCCTGCCCTCACCCGAAGACTGTGCAGGAGAACTCCCTGTCCTAGGCCTGAAAGAGCCCTGAGCTCTGCCCCTACCACGTCTAGATCGACCCCTAGACTGTGAATCATAAGAAGGATACGTCCATCCCTTAGTAGGCCAATTTCTACTAAACTTTGGAGGCTGAACCTGCAAAAAATCTTTAACAGTCTGCATAGACTTAGCCTTGTCTTCCATTTTCTTTAAAACTGCCTCAACAGGAGAACCAAACAACACATCAGATTGTAAAGGAGCATCTAAAATCCTTGTTTTAACATGGTCAGATAAATTCTGATCCCTCAGCCAGGCGTGCCTGCAAAGAACTGACCCAGTGGCAGCCACCCTAGACGAGGCCTGTACAGCATCAAAACCACATTGCAAAGAATGCTTACCCACCTGTTCAGAAACATGTACTAAATCTTGTAACTCTTTACAATCAATACCTTCCGCCAGAGCATCAACCTTAGACTTCAATTGTGAAAGGAGATAGTTTTGGTATTTCAACATGTGAAACTGACGATTCAAAGCCCTCATAGCTAGAGTGGAAGAAGTATAAACTTTCTTTCCCCATCTATCCAAGGCCCTGGCCTCTTTATCTGTAGGAACCGGATTCTTGACAACAGAAGCCTTAACACCTTTAGGCCCCTGACTAACAGTTTCTGGGTCTGCCCTAGGACTCTTAAAAAGATACTTATGAGCTTCAGGCACCCTGTAATACCTATCCGGTTTAACAGGAGCAGGAGGCAAAGAATCAGGATTAAGAGAAGCCTCTGTAAAAACATCTTCCACCACATCCAAAACAGGAGGTATAGCCAAAGGCCTATGCTGGGGTAAAAACAAAAATTCCCTAAGCCTTTTCCTGGAATCAGAGAAGTCCTGACCTTCCCACTTAAAATGCTCCCTCATGGAATGAAGAGTTTCTGAAAAAGAAAAATCCTCAGGAGGAGAAGCAGAAGGAGTAGAATCATCCACATCAGAATCAGAATAAGGGAAATACTCCTGCAAGTCTTCAGCCGAAGACTCTGAAACATCCGAAGCCTGCTCAAAACTCCCTAGCTCAGGCTCCACCCTAGGTCTCTTATCAGGAGGGGGCAAAGAACCCGTAATCAAAGTAATCAAATCTTCTGCCATTTTAAGCATATGCTTCTTGGGCACAGTTCCTGAAGAACTAGGGGTGACACCAACTGAAGCTAAACCTGGCCTGCCTCTGGGAGAAGCCTTGGAAACAGAAGGAGAGGGCCTAACCACCCTAGGAAGGGAGGGGAGTATAGTAACCTGAGAAGCCCCATCAGCCTGACCTGCCTCCTGAGAGGCCACATCCTGCAATAACAAAGTCTCTCCCTGGGATCCCAAAGAAACCTCCGGTGGAACCACCGGCTCCACCGACACCTCTAAAGAACCGGCGTCCGGTACGGACGGTTCTTCTAGCCTAGGCTTAACTGCTTTGTCCTTGCGCTTCTTGAAGAAGCGGCCGGAGCATCCGACAGCATTTTATAATTGCACCGCTTCCCGAAGACCAACCTGGCACAATCCAACCTTCTCTTTATAGTGCGCTTATTGAATCTAGCACAAGAGCGACACCCAACAACGTTGTGCTCAGGCCCTAAACAAGGAATACACAAAGTATGATAGTCTCTATGCGGTATCTGTTTCCCACAAGAAATACAATTATTCACTTTTTCTGACATCCGGTAAACCACTGAGGCAAGAAAAAACTAAAATATTCCCCAACGGGGTACTTAGCCAACTTTGACTCGGTCTGAAACTCCGAAATCGAAAAATTTCAGAACGCCAACCGGCACTTGCAATGCTGCTTCTGCATCGGACCATGCGGCAAAAAAGACTGAGGATATGACGTCGGTCATGCGCATTTGTACCCTGACGTCCTGATGTCAGTCAAATGCGCCTTGACCGACGTCAGCCTTATACTTTGATATTCGGGCCGACCGAGGACAGCGGACTACCCAAGTGTAAGGACTGCAGCAATGTGAGATGAAGAACATCTCTGTTATGTTCTTATGTTTTGTGCTAATCAAGCACAGTAACATCTACACTTCTGACTCCAGGTTACATCTTGTTCTAACAGCGTTTTTAGTGGCACAGTTATCTCTGACATATGATATGCCAACACTGCAAGATACTGCATCATTCAAGAAATCTCTGAAATTCCTAATTACTGGCCCTTAGATTTGCAGAATCTCTCTGATCTTTTCTGGATCAGGCTTCAGATCTTATGATGTCATTATGCTGTCTCTCAGTGGCAAGGTTTCTACTTCACAGCTAAGGGTCCAGTCCTGACCTCTGGTTGCTGTCTGCGTGGAGTTTTATATGTCACTGCTAAAGGTGCAATCTTGAACTCTGATTGTTGTCTGTATGGAGATGTACATGTATTTCCTGCGCCTGCATGGACTTTCTCAGGGTACTCCTGTTTCTTCACACGTCATAAAAACATGACAGGTGACTAGCTACACTAAACTGTCCACATATGTTTTATATTTCCTTGTCTTTAAAGACTAAGCCATAGCTGAAATGGTCAAAGAAGGCTCACTCTGCTTAATCAGTTTTTACTTCAAACGTGTCACTCAATTTACATTTGATATAATATTTTTGAAACTATGCAGTCTTAATTTGTTCAGCAGCTATGTCAAACTCTTGATCATCTGGATTATCAATTATGTTTACAGCAGCACCTTCCAAGCTTTAAATTGCCTATACAACAGCACTATGGAACACCTCTGCTGATGGTGAAATATGAAACAGAAAGCTATGGAATCTGTACCTTCTAAATGGTGTAATTCATTTATTTGCCAGAAACCCTCAATCTAGTATGGGAAAGAATTAGCATTTGGCATCACTGACACTACTTCTTCAATGTTAAGCAATCAATAATGCTTGATTTTTTCACTTGTACTTTGCACAGGTCAAGCAGTTCTATGCAAATATGAAGTTCATATTTCTTGACAACAGTAAACAATTCACTCATTTTAAGAGCTCTAATTGCATCTTAATGACATCTAACCTTTCCCATTGCTTCAATTCATATTCTGCTTTACTTCACCGAGGTAATTTTATTTTATTTACACTTTATTGACCATGTTAGTCCCACTAGGCCAAATGCCTTTTTGCAGGGGAGATCCAGTGTGGTATTTATACAGACTAAGGGAAATTTGGTCAGAACACCATAGACCTTCCTTCTACTCTTTTTGAGATGCGCCATGGGATCTTTTATTTCCACTCTGGGCAGATGGAGCCTCAGTTTAATGTCTCTTCTGAAGGCTAGCACATTCACAAGTGAAGCACCCCTTATGCTACATTTCAGTGTCAGTACTGAAAAATTAATCTACCTGATGTGGGAATAGAACCCATATCCTTATGTACTAAACACAAGTGCGCTCCCTGTGGATTGGTACTTCCCTGTGATAACATATCACTAGCACATCAATGTATATGATATTCTCATGGCAAAGACCCTAACTTTGTAAATAAATTGGCATAGTCATGCAAGATATCATTATTATGGCTATGTATAGTAAGACAGGTAGCTGTGACTGAGTCCTGCTTTACCAATGTACCTTTTTCTTTTATAATGTGAATCTGCTTTACCCATTTCTATCTTCATATAAGTGACAATATCAAAGATACTGTGAGAACTTTATTTTCTAAACTCCTATGATTTGAAGAAAAAAGGTAGGATTTTGTATGCACATGTTTTTTGACCTAATTGTGCAACCTGATGACCAAAACAAGTTTACAATGTGTACACTAGTCTCTGTTCACTGCCTTTCTACCCAAGTGTTTCAAAAGCATCTAAAGACAGCATACTACACTCTTGCTGTACATATGTCTAGATTAAATTAATATTCTGCTCAATAATAATTTTTAGAGCAGCAAGGCATTCACTAATGCCTGTGTTTGTATTTGATGTATTTTTATACTTCATTGTATTTCATGTTTTTAACTTTTGTAGTACCTAAAATAACTGACTCAATGTTCCTGTTCAACAACATGCAAACTGTTTTGAATGCACTTCTTACCTTTTACATACCTTAATATACACTATTCAAGAACAGACTTTTGTGAGCTTAAGTGAATGCAGGACGAATTCTCCTGCTTACAGCCACACCTATTTGCATAATGAATTAATTATAATTGTACATTTTTTCATCTGACCTCCATTATGGATTCTAACATGCATTTGTTTTCATAGCTATCACTGCTGCAACACATTCTTGACTTTAGTTCTAATTTTGTTTCAGTACTTAACTTACATTTATTTATTTATTCAGCTACTTATTTGAACTGCATGCTAGTAATTTCACTTGCTCTGCAAACATCTACAGCCTTTGATAAGGTCACATTAATTTCTTTGAAAAGCCTGCATCTTGTTGAGCCATTTTAGATCACAATTTACTCTCTTATTAGTGAATCTTGTAACTCACCAAATTCAGTCTGTTTCTGGTCTTAATTCAGTAACAGGCTTATTTGGTCTATGTGGAATTTGGAGCTTCTTTGAAAAAAAAATGTGATGGCAAGTACAATTCCCAAATGCTGCAATTTTTGTCTTTTCCTTGCTCCAGGGAAAGTAAACAGTTAACACTTTTAAGGTTTATTGTGATACATGGAAGAATTTAGCACAGAGTACCTTTTCAATCTTCCTGACTAATCCATTTTCAGTACAGAATAAATTAAATATCTGAATCAAAGCTTCCATTTTTTTTGCCAACCTTCCACACAGCAAAGAAAAAAAGGTTACAAATGTAGTATTTTTATACATTTGTACTTCCAAACACATAAGCACTGTAGGTATATTTCTTCAAGTATGATATACAATTATAGGCTAGTTGCACAGCATAATGCATCCGAGATTATCCAAGTGCAACTAACTATGGGCAAGACCGCAATCCAAATTGTAGCTTGCTACAGACCCCCCACCATGCCCCAGGATTCACACTCCTCATTTCTTGATACACTGGAAAGTATTAGGGTGCAACCCAACACCCTAATAATGAGCGATTTCAACTACCCCACCATTAACTGGGAAAACTACTCATGTACCAACTCTTTTGCTCAACGTTTTCTAGAATTCATAAATTCCAACGCCTTGGATCAACTTATTCACACCCCCACCAGGGGCAGCAATATCCTAGACCTGGTCATCACCAACATGGTAAACCGGTGTTCCACACCAGAGGTGAATTCCTTGTTGGTCAGATCCGACCACAAGCTATTCAGCCTAGACATCCACATCCAACCCCCAGCCCCAATTAGGGAAACCATCGTAAAAAAACTTCTCAAAAGCCAACTTCACACTTCTTAAGACAGAAATGGCAAACTTCATGACACCAATGCAGACGGACAATACAGGTATGACTGCCGAATCCTACACAAATGCACTTTATAAGCACTTACACGAGTGCATGGATCATGCTATCCCTAATAGAACCAAGATGTTATCCTCCAAAAAAAGGAAGCCAATCTGGGGGTCCTCTGCCATAAACAAACTCTACAACAGAAGAAAGAAACTGTTGCAAAAAAAAGAGTAAAATCCCATGACTGGAGGAACTCCCTGGTCAATCTCAGTAAGAAGCTGAGATCCCTCATAAAATCCTCCAAAGCTAGTTACGAAAACAAAATTGCCACTGACTCACCACAAAGCATTCTATAGCTATGTCAAGAATCTAAATGGGAACACTCAGATCTGCTCTGAGTTACAGCATAATGGCACTAAATATACAGAACCAACTGATATTGCCAACATCCTAGCAGATAGGTTCAGTGCTAACTTTACCCCCCTCTCACCCCTCAGAGGGCCCATCTCTATACCGGAAGAATGCAAAGTTCCTATAATCACGACTGCACAGGTAAAAAACACACTCTCCAAAGCCAAGAACACAGCATCCATGGGACCTGACAATATCCCAGGCTGCGTTCTACACGAACTACAGAATGAACTGGCACCCTACCTAAGTACCATGTGTAATCATAGCCTCACCTCAGGCTTTGTACCCACTGAATGGCACACCGCGACAGTTATCCCACTCCACAAAGGGGGAGCCACGACAGACCCCGGGAACTACCGCCCCATTAGCCTGACGAGCCTGGTCTGCAAGGCCATGGAACGTATCATCATGGAACTCATAAACAAAGACATTAGTAATCTCCAGACTCTGGACCCTACTCGGTTTGGATTTGTAAAAGGCAGATCATGTCTCCTAAACCTGATTGACTTCTTTGAAGCAGTCACCAAAGCCATAGATGATGGTAAAATGGTTCACATAGCTTATCTAGATTTCGCCAAGGCTTTCGACACCATCCCCCACTCTGGAATTATAGATAAGCTCACTAAACTAGGTATAAATCCCTATGTCATAAGATGGGTTGCCAACTGGCTTACGGACAGAACCCACACTGTGAAAGTAGCGGATTCCAAATCCGACATCAGACCAGTGACAAGTGGAGTACCACAGGGTTCAGTTCTGGGTCCTCTCCTGTTTGGTATCTACTTCTCTGAAGTGCAGGCCAACACAGAAGGTCTTTGGCTAACAAAGTTTGCAGATGACTGCAAACTAGGAGCCATAATCGAAACTCCTAACGATGTGGACAAACTACAAAAGGGCCTCACTGAGACAGATACCTGGTGTCAAAGCCATGGCCTGAAGCTCAATGCCAAAAGTGTATTGTCATCCCCTTTGGTAAAAACTCTGTACCCATGAACTACCACATAGCTGGTAGTCTACTTAATGCTGAAAATGTGATAAGAGACCTTGGGACACAGGTGGACAGTAGTCTCTCCTTTGATAATCACATCGCCACAGTGGTCAGGAAATCCTTCTCGTGGCTCATCTCATCACAAAAGGATTCTCATCCAGAAAAAAAGAGGTCATTGTTCCCCTCTACTCATCACTCATTAGACCCATTATAGAGTACAACGCCCCTTTTGGTATGTACCTCACAAGACATCTACAACAACTGGAAAGACCACAGAAATACCTCACAAAGAGGATTACTGGCCTCAAACAGATGCCCTATGCAGACCGTCTCAAAAAACTCAGCTTTACTCCATCGCATATCGCCTACTCAGGGGCGATCTCTGCCTAACATACAAAGCTATGTCAAACCCAGAGCTGTTGGATATGCTCCACTTAAAGAAATCCCGATCCCTCCGAGCTACACGCTCTAGGGACCTTAACCTTGTCACTACAATAAACAGAACATGCTGGAGGGATAGATTCCTGTCCCAGAGACTTCCCATACTCTAGAACAGACTACCTATCTATGTCAAACAGAGCTCCTCATTAGCACTCTTCAAGAAAAATCTTGATGATTGGATGGGAAATGGGAAATTCACCCTGGGGATCACTTCTGTGGCTCTGCTCGACAGGGGCATAGGAACATAATTTTCTTGGGTGGCGAAAGCCAGGGTACATTTTTTGGCTAGGCTTGTATGGGCCCCAGGGCCGATAGCCTAGTACCTACCTATGAACCTAAGAACCTATAACACCATAGCTTTTGAGTGGTCAGTAAATAAAGTAGATATGGTGGAGCTTCACTGACACAGATCTGTATTTAATAATATTATGCATTAATATGTACAACAGGTATCCTTTCATTTCCTTACTGCTATCTAATTGTGTTTCCTTTCTCTCTAAATATACCATAAGCCTGTTTTCCCTCACTTTATACTGCAGTCCATATTTGTATTAGACTAACTTACCTTTAATTTCTCTACAAACTGTCTAAAATGTCTTTAAATATTAAATGATTGTCATACCTTCTATCAATTTTTAACCATTTAATTTTGTATAATTATTTAAACTGTAGATGTTTTTTGTTTTATTTTTGAAGATTGTAAAATTATTTTTCTTAAAAGTTTTGTAATAATTTGGAGCTTTTTTCCCTGGGCCTCCACTGAAAATGGGCTTCTACCCAGTCGGACTTTCCCGGTAATCAAATGTCAATCAATCAATCAATAAATATTCTGTCTAGAAGAATGTCTGAACACATGGCTTGCAAATCAGTGTAGATAGTTCATTAGCATTAATGCTATACACCCATTGTATGATTACCATCTTCAATAATCCTAAATCTACTCCATTATTATGTAAAGACTGCATACATCGTTTGGGCTTGCACTCCATAGCTAAATGCAGAAAGGGAAATAACAACATTATAGACTACCTGTCTCTGCATCCATCCTGAAGTGTCAAAAGGAGGGAAGTGTAACGAGTAAGCAGAAAAAAGAAGTAAAAATTAGAACAGAATATGTTGGTCCCTAGACCTAGCAGGGAAATAAAAAGGATCCACTATCACAAAATAAATCACATTTCTATTAATCACACCTGGCAGAGAAGGGGCAGGACTAATCCAAATGCCCTCAGACATAAAGGAGTACAGATTCTGGAAGCATCTCACCACAATTCCAATATCAGAAAATACATTTACAAGCTAAAAGTAAATTTTAAAATAACAAAACTATGTGTACATAGGACAGTTCTATACAAAACAGAGCCACATTCTCACCTAGGAGATGCAAAATTAAGACCATGTTTAAGGAAAATAATTGGCTCACTGATATGGAAAGCACAATAAGAAAGTAAAATGCACAACTATTTATTTAGTCAACCAAAGTCAGAAATCCTACTAATATGTTTTGATATAACTGTAAATCAACCTTTACCTTCCTTTACAGAAACACAATCTGAAAAGAGTTAACCATTTTTCATGATGTTATTTTACTTATTTCTATCCAGGAGGCGGAAGTGTACTCATCACCAATACTAACTTTAATTACGCGTTCATTAAAACAGTCCCTACTTTTAACAAAACATCACCTCGGTAGATTATCTACAAATGTCACATTATGCAGTCATTTTAATAATTAATCTATATAGTAAATGTCTTAACCAGCTAGATAAACATGTAGCAATATTCTTCCTTCTACTTTTTTTCTAAATGCACAGCTTGAAACAACTGCTGTACTACAACCTCCCACTGCCTTCTAAAGTTAACAGTCCACATTTACCCAAAGAGATTAAATGAATGTATTCACTAGAATACTAAACAACTCTGTGAATACACTTTGCCTATTATACAGTTTACTACAATGGAAGGTTTTACCATTTATGATGGTCTAATCTTTCATCTGTAATTGGCACATTGTTGTCTAAAAAAAAAAAAAACATTGCGCATATTTAACTGATTATTCTGTTGAAAATGTCAGCCCAACTTTTAAAATTTTGCAGTATAATCTTTTGCTACCAGAATTCATGTAGAAATGTATAAAAGTGTGAGACCTTACTTTGTGTATACTATTTCCAAACAGCATATACCACTTTTTTCTGAGACATAACTCAGCATCTGAGCAACAAAATACTCAACGCAACCAATACCTTAAGAAAGTACAGTTGTGTAAAGTAAGTAAACTTATCCACAACACTAGATGTTTGGCTGATCACTGCTGCCGTAGCATTAGCATTAGCTATATGGGTTAAATCCTGTCAAAGATATACTATCATACAGCTCTAGCAGAGTTGGCAAAAAGACAAGTTTGGGTGCAAAGCCCTTCAGAGTTGTCCTGCCAACAGACAGAGGGTGGCTAAGGCCTGAAAGGACAAAGCAAGGAATAAAAAATAAATGTCCACAACCTGACATAAAAACCAAACCGAAAAAGAGGATTGTAGGAAAGGAGTGGCTACTGCAGCAGTGATCATTCGAACATCTACTATTATGTTAAGTTATGTTAAATTTACTTACACAGCTATACTATGTTATGTTATATTGATCATCACTGTAGTAGCCATAGCTATAAGGGGAGATTACCCTAGCTAACTACATTTGGGAGGTGGAAAAACAGTCCAGGACCCCCCTGGAGAATAGTCCTAGCAATGCCTGATCTGGACCTAGAAAAGGAATCAAGCTTATAGTGCTTTGTAGAAGTATGTACAAAGGACCAAGTAACAGTTTCTAGAATACATCTAGAATCTGTCTCTGCAAAAAGCTATACACGAAGCAAAGGCCCTTTTAGAGTGGGCCTTGACCCTGCCTGGAATAATTTTGTTATGGTGATTACAGCAAAAGGTAGTCTTAGACAACCATTTGACACAGGTTGTGCATATTTTTTACCTTCACAATAAATGAACAACTGATCCAAAGATCTGAAAATTTTAGTTCTGACAAGATAGTACTGGAGTTGCCTGTGGATATCCAAGGTATGGAGTATCCTTTCTCTCTCATTTTTAGATTCAGGAAAGAAAACACAGTTTAGCTTAAAGTAAAGTAAACTCAGGTACCACTTAAGTCATAATAGAAGGATTAGTTCTCAAAGAAACTCTGTCCCTATGAAAAATGAGATCGGGTTGACTCGCCATAAGAGCTTGCATCTCAGATACCCTTCTTGCAGAGGTCAGAGCAATCAGTAGAACTGTTTTCCATGCTAGGAACCTCAAGTCATCCAGCTTAGCTGGTTCAAATGACGCAGATGTGAGCTTCTGTAACACAAAGGTAAAATTCCAAGGAGGGGCTACTGGTTTTCGCATTTATATCACACTATCAAAAGATGAAAATAGCGAACGCCATTTCATCTAACCTAAAATATCTAAACCACATAATATCAAACATTCAGAACACCAAATTTTTTCCTTGGGAAAAAAATTTCTATTCTGAAACACATACACACAACACAAGCACACCTAAAAAACATCAATCCACAAACATACACTTATAATCCTACAACTAACCCCACACTAAACTATACATACACTATCTATCCACTTACCTTAACCCAAACCTAACCCTAAGGTCCGTCACTATTGCACGCTCACCTAACCCACGCCCTAAACCTTAATTCACGTAACCAGCCCTTAACCCTAATTCACCTAACCCGCACCCTAAACCTAACACACCTAACCCGCGCCCTAACCCTAACTCACCTAACCCACACCCTAATCCTAACAACCACACAATCGCACACTTACCTGAACCAGACTCGTAAATTTCCACCACAGTGCTAAAAAAAGTGAAGCCACAGAACTGGCCAACCGAATTCTTTCCCTAGGAAAGAATTTGGTGTTCTACAGCTTCGCTATTTTTAGCGTTCGCTCAAAACGGGTCGATATTAGAACATTCGAAGTTTTAAAACTTCAATGTTCTGATATAGACCCTGGTTTTCTTGGAGGTCTCTTATGCAAAACTCCTTTCAAAAACATTTTGACATAAGACTGCACTGAATCGATGGGCAGACATGCTAAAATTGCCAACAAATGAACCTTGCTCGAGGAATAAGAAAGGCCACAAGATATTAACTCACACAAATATTGCAAACCCAGAGAACAACTAGTCCTGAATGGGTGCTGTTTATGTTGTCAACACCTACCAGAACACCTTTTCCATTTGCTAATGTATGATTTTCTAACAAGCTTTCTTGTCTCCATTAGTACCTGTTGCACATCCTCAGTAAACAGGTACCCAAAAAGAATTAAGACTCTATCATCCAGACAGTTAACTGAAACTGACTGATGTCAGAGTGCATCAAACACCCCTGTTCATGTGCAAGTAGATCCAGTCTGAAGAAGGTTGTGGTAATTGCCCCTCGCCATTTCCAAAAGAAGTGAGAACCACAGCTTACCTGAGCCAGAATGGAGTCACCACAATGATCTTGGAGACTCCTTCTGAGTATTCAGAAGTATCTAGATATTAGAGGAAAAAGTCGAAAAGCATACAGGAATATTCCTGTCCAAGGAGCAGAAATGTCATCTGTCTAACAGGCCTTCTTGCATAGAATCATGAAATAGAATGTTGCCAGTTGATTCTTCAGACAGGAGAAAAAGAGGTCTACCCGAACTCACAACAGATGGAAATATTGGAAGATCCCTGATCTAGTTTTCATTTGTGAGGATCTGCCCTGGTCCTGCTCAGCTTGTCTGCTGCACAGTTTTGTTCTGACAAAATATAGGATGCCTGTAGAGTGAGATTGTGCTGTGAAGCTATATCCCAAGCTAACATGGCTAGTTTTCAAACTGCAATCTTGTTCCCCCTTGCTTGTTAACGTACCACATGACTGTGGTATTACCTGTAATCACTTGAAGAGGTCTTGGGGATCAAAGATGGTTCAGAAAGTTGAGTGTCTTGAGCAGGACAAGTATCTCCTTGATAAATGCGCTTGCATCTGTCCTTGGTGTTCTTCACCCCCTGCACTTTTATTCCTCCTGAACCTCCTCTCCAAGTAAAGTCCAAGGTGTCAGTGGTGACTGCACTGGAAGAGGAAGTAAGACGGGGAGACCTGGATTTAAGGATATCTGTTGTCCAAATTATTTCTCTTCTGATAAACACCAGCACTAGGATTTAAAAAGATAAAAGGGTGGTGGTACTGATGAATGAGCTTTCAGATACCAGTGCATCTTTCTCATGTAGAGTCTTGCCAAGGGTATCACAAGAATCTTAGATGACACGAGACACAAAACCTTGAGGTATTCCCTCGCAGTAACCAAAGTCTGAGTGGAAAACCTTAGAAATAGATCTAGATATAGACCTATGTTTTCCTGTGCAAGAAAAAAAACTGAGATGACTAGCTGACATCCCAGGAACACAATCCTGTGTGAAGGAGTCTAGAAAGACTTTTGAATGTTCTCTTGGAATCCCAACTTGTGTAAGAGATCTCTCACTCAAGGGAGAGATTCCTGACAGTTTGAAAAGGATAGAAAGCAAAGATAAGCAAGTCATCTAGATAATGGAAAAATGTGGACACCTTCTAACCTGTAATGAGTTATAAGAGCTAGACACTTTGTGAACACTGTTGGTGCAATGGATAATCCAGGAGCAAGGCAGAGAACTGATAACGTGATCCAGACACACAAAAGCTTAAAAAAATCTGAAGTCTACATGAATAGGGATGTGATAATAAGCATTTTTAGGTCTAGTGTTACCGGGAGACATGAAAGAGAAAGAAGAGGTAACAGTTATGAAGTGACATCATTCTGAATTTGGGCACCATCACAAACGGGTTTAGAAAGAAAGATCCAAAACTGGTCTCCAAGCATTTTCCTTCTCTGGCACTAGAAACATATGTGAAAAAAAGCCCTTCAGTACTTGGGAAGGAGGAACTGGTTCTACCTCTCCTTGGAACAGCATGTGATGAAAAACCCATGAAAACAATAAAGTCTGATCTGAAGCATGAGGACTGACCCCTGGAAAGGATGAACTTCCTCCCACTGCCATCTGTAACCTTGATGACTGATTGTCTGAAACTGTTAAAGAAAAAAATGGAGACTCAGACTTTCTGGTAGGAAAAGCAGGGTTCAGGGTGGGAGGGGTGTGTGGGAGGGGGGGTCACAAGGTCTCTTGAACAGTCATTCAGATTTGGACTGTCATTGGTTTTGGGAGGTTCCAGACTTTTTTTGGAACCCCCTTGCCATTTCTTCTAAAACATCTATTTACCTGTAATTTGTTGAGAATGTTAATCTGCTTTTTTCCAAAACTGAAACAGGAGATAGAAAATCCCTTGGAAAAAATGTAGGGAATCCCTGAATCAGTTTGCCCCTCTTATCACACTTTACCACTTTTGCAGCAGAGGGGCCAAGCACTAAATCTTATCGCATGAACTTAAAATCTCATTTTTATCATCATCCGAGAGGTTCCAAAAATGCAGCCATGCAAACCTCCTCAAAACAGTAGCAGTGGCCATAGCCTTCGAAGAAGCTTAAGTCACACAGACACACTACAAACAATGAGAAGTAGTCTGTGCAATAGAAGACACTAAGCTTATTAGTGCAGATGTTAACTCACAAGAAGAAACTGCAGATAAAAACTTTCCTCATACTTTCACAATTAGTCAGAACAAACATACAAGCCTTATCATTTGAAATTTTGAAAAATCAAAGTTACAGAAGAAAACCTTTTGTCCCATCCTTGCAAAAAGAGTAGGATTAGAATTAACTAAGTGTCTAGCAGCAGTGAGATCAACTACAACTACAGCTACAGCTGCTATGTCAGGTTTGGGAATAATGTATAAAAAATTAAAAGAATGACAAACTTTTCCTTTTTACAGACAGCAAAATTGTAGGCAGTCACATATATCTTCTAATGCAGACAGAACAGGAGGAATGGGGGGAGGAGGATCTGGAATACTCTTCTATAACTCGCAGTATTTTCCAAGTGACTGAGAAATCTCAGTGTTTTCCCACTGAAAACACTGGCACATTCTAGCAATAGCCTCAGAGGAAGAGAAACCACAACAGGGAGAATCAGAAATCTGAGGAGAAAAAAATGTATCCATCCCTACATCATCCTGTTCAGATTCAGAATTTTGAATCTCTTCAGGAAAGAGAGATTACCAAAAAATACTTTACAAGAAGGATCAATAGCCTGAATTAAACATTGAGCCAGACCCAGTAATCTACTCCTATCCAAAGAAATTTGAGGAGGAGTAGGCACATGTTTGGTTCTCTATTTCTTTTTGACATGAAAATGGGGCCAACCATATTACCAATGGCAGCATCAGCTTCCCCAGGGATGGGTATAGCATTTTGACACAACAGGGAAACCTTCCCTGTTCCCTCTCCCAAGATGGACAAGAGTGGCTCTCCCTTGCCACTGAGGGGACACTAACAGCTACAGAAGACTTGGTTACCCCCCCCCAATCCACAGTGGCTGTAGGTGTTACACCAGAGGGATCCATGGTAAAAGAGGAGTGGTCTGAGGTACAACAAATGGCCACAGCAGAGTCCCTCACCTGGGCCTGGGGCAAACTGCTGGCCTGTCTTCCCTTCAGTGGTAGCAAAGGTTGTTTGATTATTTTTTTCTTTTTGTGGCTAGAAGAAGGAATCACCATAGTAGCTTGTTTCATGGTCAAACCGAAAATTGTACCGGTCACTCGTTCGTCTCTATTACAAATAAGGAGGCTTAGGGTTTCGTTCAGATGCTTTAATATATACAAACATCAGGATGGATAGCAGCATCTTTAAATAAGAATGAACTAACAGAGCTTACATACATATATGTTCACATCTCAACAGTTAACCACAAAATGGCACTCAGGCTCACATGTGCTCAGTACTTCTACTCTAGTGCAAGCTTTTGGATAGCTTCTTAAAGGTATAGACTCATACATATTGCTCTACATCCTCCCTCTTAAAAGACTTCATGAAAAATAATGTTAAGCTAGGCATGCATTACTATGTACATTAGAACAATATACAATGCTCATGTCCAGGTTACTTCATATCTGCTACAGGGTTTAGAGATTCAACCACATCTCATAACATAACAGTTGGGACTAGATTTAGCAACAGGGACAGTCTGCGGTACACAACTTTGTATCAGGAACTTCTGGATTCGTCAAAGAATAGGAATGTCCTCTGGAATTGGAACACCGAACAACTCACTTTGAGATAAAGAGTCTCTCTAACAGGCTATTTACTGCGGTATAGACTCAGACTCCGGTTTCAAATGTTTCCGATCCCAGCTAAAAGTTGCTCCTTCTGACACTACAATGTACAATCTCGGCTCTGGACCAATATTCTTCATGACACCAACTGATCATAACCTCTGGATGTTTGCATCCTTACCACTTCTCCCTCTCATAAAGGAGTGAGCAGTCTACTGGACTACTGGGATAGGTGTTTATTTAACAGATTGGCTTTCAATGATCTGTTGTTCTGTTGTTCTTGACATATGGAACTAACAACTGACTACTGAGTGGTAATGTGGTTCTGGTTTGTCTCGACAGAAGTCTCTGAGCAGGTGAACCTAAATGTTTATCACGAGGAACATTTCTGAGATTCAAGAGATTCAGGAAAACATCAGTATTATCTTGTTTAGACTTCTCTAGTAACTGTTCTGCACTTTGAACTCTGCATTCTGCCAAGCCATTTGACTAGGGGTACTCTGGACTATTTGTGACATGAGTAAAGTCCCATTCTTCTGCAAATCTTTTGAACTGTTGGCTTGTAAAATGCATGTCACCGTCAGAAATAACTTTGTGTGGGCTTCTATGCACAGCAAAATGACATTTCATCTTAGTAATGACAGTACTAGATGCTAGCTTAGGAAGTAAGTCAATCTCGAACCAACTGGAGTAAGAGTCTACAAACACCAAATAATGTTGACCATTCCACTCAAAGATATCAGTGGCTACTGTCGACCAAGGTAGTTCCGGAATCTGGTTAAGCTGAAGTTGTTCTTTCTGCTGCTGATGGTTTTGTACTATTACATACTGAACACAAAGAAAGTGCTCTGTCAATGTCTTGTGACATAGGAGGCCAAAATACTCTCTCTCTCTCACCCTTCTTTTGGTAAATTCAGTTCCTAGGTGACCACAATGCAAGATAGTAATGTACTTAGGTTGCAAGGATTTTGGAACAATTACTTTTGGACCTTTCATTATGAAACCTTTGTCAGACAAAATCTCATCTCTGTATGGAAAATAAGGTTGCAGTTCTTGAGGCAAACTTGATTGCTTTGACATCCTTGATTGATAAAGTGGTTGAGCCTCTGTAAAATTGATCTGTGGCTGTGTGTTCTCTCAGCTCATCAAGACATGTGAAAGAAATATTTCTCACTTCCATGACTTCAAAACCATCAGTCGAGAACCTTGATTGTTATTCTGTTCAGTGGTATTTCTGGGTGATCTGGATAATGTATCAGCAAGATAAAGACGTTTGCCTTTCTTGCAGACAAGATTGAAATTGTACTTTTGCAATCTCAACATCAAATGTTGCAACCTGGCTGGAGCTGAATGCATTGGCTTACTCAGAATAGTGACCTGTTTTGATCTGGATACGTCTGCCATAAACAGAATCATGGAACTTCAAACACATAAACACAATTGCCAAAAACTCTCTCAATCTGGGCGTACTGCTGTTCAGTTTGGGTAAGAGTTCTCGATGCATAGGGAACAGGTTGATCCTCTTGTAGAATAACTGCACCAAGTCCAAATTATGAAGCATCACAGGAAAGTGTTACTGGTTTATGAACAACAAAATATCTGAACGTCGGCAGACTGGCAATTCTTTGCTTCAGGACATCAAATGCCCTCTGGCTACATCTTTACAAGTCAGCTTTCTGAGTGGTGCTGAAAGTTGGCTCAGGTCTGGAATGAACTTGCCTAGGAAGTTGACCATGCCAAGAAAACGTTACAGGACTTGTACATTGTCTGGAGCTGGCATCTCCAGAATGGCTGTTTGCTTTGAAGGTTCTGGTCATAGGCCTGTACTCGTAAAGAAATTACCAACATACGGAACCTCTTGTAGCCTGAATCTGCATTTGTGTGCATTGAGCTTAAGATTCACTTGATGTGCCCTTTCTAGAGCTTTTCTGATGTTTCTGTCATACTCGGCTTCATCACGACCTACCACTATGTCATCTACTATAACAGCACAAGGATACCCAGAAAAAAATTTGCTCCATTGCACGCTGAAAGACTTCACTTGCAGAATTTATCCCAAATGGCATTCTCAAAAATCTGTACCTGCCAAATGGAGTAATAAAAGTAGTAAGCATTGAGGATATTTTTGTCAAGCTGAATTTGCCAAAATAAACTCTTTGCATCTTAAACAGTAAACATAGTGGCATTTGGCATCAAGGCTGCAACTTTTTCGACTGCGCACATTGGATGATGAGGTCTTTTTAGCACTTTGTTCAAATATCGTCAGTCAATACATATTCTGATGTTACCTGAGCTTTTCTTGTGAGCTACCACCATGGAATATACCTATTTAGTTGTAATTTCAACTGGACAAATTATACCTTGTCACACTATTTTGTCTAACCCTGCCTTGAATCTGTCCTGCATGGCTATTGGAACTTTTTGTGCTGGCCTGATAACTGGACTTATCTCTGGGTCTAACTTCATGGAGTACACAACTGGAAGTTTGCCTAGTTTGTCTTGGAAAAGATCAGCATAGGTAAAAAAAAAATGTGCTGGGCAAAAGTAGGGTAGCAGTCTTTTAAACTAACATGGTGGACTTCCTTATTAAATTAAATCAGTCCTATTTTTAAAGTGTCTTTGAACCCTAATAATGACTGGACGTGCCTCTTGACCTCATAAAATAATAAGTTGTAGCATTTTTCAGCAGAGTAACTTGAAGTTTCGCACACCTTGCCAAATCAAGCATTTCACCTTTACATACTCTGGCAAATGTTTCTACGGACATAACATTGCACTTGCAGCCCATGTCAAATTTGAGCTCTATGGGTTTGCCATATATCCGAACACAAAAAAATACTTCTTTCTTGCCCCTTAAATCAACTGCATTAACCATCTCATGAAGCACTGACACACCATCAACATAAAGAGTAGGGTTTCCACTGTCTAACTGATCAAAGCGTTTCTTAAAATGTTCACTGTTAATAAAATAATGTGGGCCTTCTGATTTGCAAAATCTTTTGAAGTGATTCTATTTATTACATTTGTGGCATTGTTGACCAAAAGCTAAACATTTTTCCCTTTTAGATTCATGACTTCCACCACAATTACGACAGTTGGCAATGAAAGTGGGTGGGGGCCCATGCTTCGAGTGTGCTGACTCACCTTTGTGCTTCATTGACACTGTGCAAAGTCTGGAATTTGCTAGAAAGTTCTGGAGTTTACCAGTAGGGGCGCAGGGGCTGCTATGTGCTTGAGCCCATTTCTTTTAACCACGTGCTGCATGCTATCAACATGAGCTTTATCACTGTGCATTCTAGAGCTGCTCTCATTTGTTAGCATACGTGTGTGCTTTTCTATGAGCTCATATATCTGACAAATTTCAATGGCCTTATTCAAAGTTAAATCACTGTCACGAAGCAAAATCTTTCTCACAGCATGATCTTTTACACCACACACAAGTCTGTCTTTTATCAATCCATCCCTTAAGTCACCAAATCTGCATGTTTTAGCTTTATTTCTCACGCTGCAAAAGTTTCACCAGGGTTTTGATCCCTTTTGTAAAATAAGTGCCTTTCCATTGTAACATGTCTGGGGGTTACACATTTCTCTAAATTTATGTTTTAAGCACTCTGGGTCATCCCTTGGCTCAGCCTGTACAACAATATGATGGTTTCCCCCTCTCCAGCAATAAATAGCAGGTGCATACACAAAAGAGCATTCCCTTTCTATAGCTTCTGACCCAGCTAAATTAAGTACAGCACAATGCCTTTGTATGGTCATCTTTATCAGAAAATGAAACCTGTATGTAAAGGTCATACTCTTGGCTCAAAGACTCTCCAGTTCTCAACAATATTACTGTCAGACACAAGTGCATTGGGCTTTCAAAAATCCATCTGCCATGCCCACAAAGTATACACAAACACATGGAAAACATGGTACTTGTAATAATGTATGAACAAACTGTTCTGTGAGATTGTAACAACATTCAAATGCACAATAAACTCTTTGAAATACTTTACTTGCAAAATATGCCTTGCACTTTGAGAAATAACTTTACTGTAACACTGCACAAACAGGTGAGCACTTTATAGACTTCTGATAACTCGGATATCTTTGCTTAATATGAAAATACATGTGCTTTCTGAAAAATGCGGTCATTTCCTTTTATTTTGCTCGTTTTGCACAATTGCCCTTTACTTCAAACATTTTCTGTAGTAATTTGAATATTTTTTATCAATATCATGCATATTTGCTTATGCAAAAATTATTTAGAGCGTTCTGTATGCCTCGTTTCATATTATGCGAAAAGAAATAGTGCTGAGCAAGATTTATACCTGTAATTCATTTATGACCTGTTTTACGAAGTATGCACAGTTTTGGGATGGTCCACTGCTGTATATTCTACCAACATCTGGATAAGTGCCTTAAATCATTTTTGCCAAGTGGTTTTAAACTTCATGCCCCTTTCACATGCAGCTTCTAACTTCAGGCCCTTTAGATATGCCATTTCTGGTACCATGTCCCATGTCCTTTTAGACATCCCACTTCTGACACCATGTCGCTCGTTCATCTCTATTACAAATAAGAAGGCTTAGGGTTTTGTTCCAATGCTTTAATATATACAAACACATCAGGATGGATAGCAGAATCTTTAAATACGAACAAACTAACAAACATAGCTTACATACATACATGTTAATATCTCAACAGCTAACTACAAAATGATACTCAGTCTCGCAAGGGCTCAGTAATTATACTCTAGTGCAAACCTCTGGACAGCTTCTTAAAGGTATATACACAATTGATCTACAGTACCCATTTCCTAGGGAAGACAAGTAGTAAGTGATGGTAAACACTACCAGTTTACAAAAGTTTAATTTTTTGATAGAATAACATAGTAAAAAAAAATCACATTAAAACACCATGACAGCCCCACAAAAGTAAAATAAGCATTTTCTGCACAGAAAAAAATGTTCTCAATTATTTTGCACCACCTGTAGTCTGACAGGAAAAATGAGAGCTCCAATCAAAAGTACATTACAGTCTCGTAACAGTCCAATAAAACACAACGCTCCTAATTTTAAAATAACTTTCTGAATGAGGAAAGTGGTAAAACATCAACACAAATAAGAAAATGGAAGTTTTTTTCCCCGAAAGGTAAGTTAACAGGGCAGCACAGGAACAGCACAAGCTATCAATCCTCAAAAGCCTCAGAAGAACATACTGTTTGCCGTCAGTAAAGCTCTGAATAGCTTTGCTCCCAAACTTGTCTTTTACTCAGCTCAGGTTGAGCTGCCTTACAGTTTGGGTGCATGAAAGGTGCCCTGAAGCACTGAAAGTTGTCTGGCTGTTATATTATTATTAGGGTATAACCCATATAGCTAAGGCTATTGTAGCACTGATCAATATGATGAACATCATGCATTTATCTTTGAGCATGCCCACTTCATTTCTGCACTTTCTCTCTGGCTGCCGCTCATTGGTTCATAATTTCATAGCCGTTTTAAGCCCATCCAATTTCCTTTTTTGTGCTGAAATTAACCTATCACATTTGGTTAGAGACTGATCTTACCCATCCCATGGTCGATAATTTTATATTACCCCTAATGAGAATAACTGGGCTTATACCATGTATAGGGTGGAGCAGTGATGCAGCAGTTAGCAGTCACTTCACAGTGAGAGGTTCTCCAGTTCAATTCTCAGTTGGGGTGCATTGTGTGAAGTCTGCATATCCTTCCTGCGTTCACTTGGGTTTCCTCTGGTTGCGCCGGTTTCCTCCCACATTCCAAAGACATGCAGTAGGTGAATTGGACACTCTAAACTGGCCCTAGGTACAAGTGTATAGTACACATTCCAAGGAAAGTTGAGCCTCGGGCTAGCAACCCGACCCCACAAAACCATACCTGCTACAAAAACAAGTGCTGGAGTGCGCTCGTTGCCCAATGTGCTGCATGGCACAGGAACAAATCCAAGAGATATACCATAGATAATTTGAGGGGACCCATGCATGGGAAAAAGCCTTTAGGAGCTGCCTCTGTCCATTAATAGTAGAGGGGACAATCCTGGGGTAAATTTATTATTTCCCATCCATACATCCAAACTGTTCTTGAATATGGACAGGGATGAACTTTGTTTTATATGGATGGGGAGTCTGTTCCAGAGCAGCTGTATTCTCTTGAGATATATCTGTCCCTGTAAACCATTGTATTGATATTGCAGAAGAGGTTTAGATCCCTAGACTGAATATTTCTGATGCCATTTGACTTGCTAATATGCAGGAATTTTTTTGCTAGAAAATTCTCTTTAAGAGGCAGCTCAAAATGCAGAAATGTGGTCACATAATTTAGTGTATTTGCCCAGTTCTCTTCATGTTTGTATTTAAGTAAAAGTTCACAAAACATGAATCTTTATAAGAAAGATAACAGGATTGACTTGTACTCGATTTTATTATGTTCTTCAACCATACACACACACAGACACACACACACACACACACACACACACACACACACACACACAGTCGATTTTTTAAAGCTTATTATGTGTTGTACTATGCTAACAAATTACTAATACAGATAAAAAGAAACAGATGCTGAGAATAGTAGCAGGCAGGGAGATACAATTGTTTTTGGAGGCATTAAGGGAATAAAGGAAGGTTTAAATCCATGTATTTTTGTGACAAAAAAGGTAAAGAATAGTTAGTTGGTTATGAAGAAACTATGTGCAGTCTTATCTTTGGAAAATCAATGTATGACAATTACATCAAGAGGGTGTCCTTCTGGTCAGTACCAACTTGCATGATTTACATTTGCTGAAGCTTTATTGCCTAAGATAGCAGTCATATCACTCAGCTATCTAGATTTACGCAGAATGTCTGACTTTTTGCCTCATAGCCTTGGGCTGTTCCTCCTTAAAATGTGTGGTTTTCTGACATATCACACAGGATTGAAGTCAGTAAGTAATAAACATTTGTGTTTCAGACTTCACATCCTTCAGAAAATTCATACCAACACAAATCTTATTCTGTCAACTTTCCAAGTTTATAAGAGCAATATTTTTGGGCTTTCATCCCCACATTATTTTTGTCTTTGTCCAGATTTCTTGCTGTAGAAGTTCAAGAGGTGTGATGGTTGTTTGCTTTTTTTAATACTTGGTTCACTAGAGATCAAGGTATTGGCATTCAAAATATATTTGTTTTTATATACTACAAGACTGTAGCCTCCATAAGAAAGAGCAAGGCAGTTTTTTTGCGTGTGTGTAATGATCCTCTCTCTCTCCAAGTGCAGCTGTTAAGTTTCTTGCAATTTCAACCAAGTCAATGAGGATCAAGCTGTGTAGTTTTAAAAAGACAGACTGCAGGACACAGCTTATCTTCAAAATTACAATAACTGTACTCAAAAAGTCCCGAGACAGCTTCTAAATTAAAATCAAAATAAAAAAATGTAATTTACTACAGATAAAATCATTACCACAGCAGCTTCAACTGTGTGTGCATTTTTTTGTCCAAGCACTGGCATGCATTTGGTGACAGTGCTGGTTGACAATCACTAATCATCAGACTGTGCACAGAACTTTTAGCCAGCTATCATTCAGGCAGCTCTTTCACTAACGGCATACTGTTATCACATCTGATTGACCTTGTAAATGGGGTTGAGGGTGGCTAGTGTGAAAATAAACCTGGCAGTAAACCTGTCCAGTTCCACAACTGCAATAAGGATCTAGTCAAGAAGCAGCAGTGCAGGTCAGAATCTTCACAGGCAACAGCAGGCTCCACACTTAATAAATCTACCTTAGAGTGCACTATCAATCCTGTAGAAGAGTCAATCTGACCTCTCTCTGGCCAGCTCTTTCTAGCATCCTATTTTGCAATATACTTTAGTGGGGAACAAAACATAGTAAAAAATGTTGGATAGTGGTAGCAGTTTACTGTTTTTGTTATGTCAACACCAGATTTACCCTTTCTTTAAATTGCCAGTCCAGTAGTTTTAAGATAATAACCTTTTCATTATAGTCTAACAAGTTTACATGGCCACTTTTTGACAGTCACAGCCATCATTTTGGTTTTGTATGGTAGCAGTAAAATATTTTTAATCGTGGACATTACTGAAGCAGTAAGTACATAAAACAGTTGATCACTGAAATAGTTTGAAGCCGTAAAGAAATAAAATGATTAAGTTAAGGACTTTCTGCCAATGTTTCACTAAAGGGGGACCCATACATGAGGATTGCCTAAGTTGTGACACGGTTTTGCAAGAATAAAAAAAGTTACTGAAAAAAAAAATATGACTATGTGTCGAAACACCAAAATCACTAGTCTGGTGTTAGCATTCTTAAATTTTTGAGAACCTTTATGAATAAGAAATTATGAAATCTTATACCACATGTTGTCTTTGAAGTATGTTGATCTTACCACTCAGATAATTTGATCTCATTATACTTGCCAATATCAGATGGGGTCAAAGATATGGTCCGATTAAAAAAAAAATAGCTCACATGCAGTGACATATGTTAAGCCCATATGGTTGCTCTTACTGAAACAGAGTTTCAGAAAAGAAGAGTGTCTTGTCAGGATATGTCTGCCATTTCTTACGGTGCTCATGGAACCCTTGAAATGCTAAAACTTTACACATTTGTGGATGGTACAAAACATGTGACTTTGTATGTCTCCAAGATCATACCCAATAACTCCCACTCCTTTGTCCCACTGACCCATTCATTCCTCTTTCAAGGAGGGGTCAGGCATTTTCCAGCTTCCAGCCTGGGCAAGGGCCCTACTGTCCATTTGTTCCATGGCTGTAGAGTCTAATCATAATACTCAATCCCAGGAGAGGTGCCAGTTAGGCAGTATGGAACGGGCAAAGTTGACTCACCTTCCAACCCCTGGAGCTCCTAATCAGTTTAGTAGACCTCTACCATAGCTGTCTACTGTAAGAAGAATGCATGCATCCACATACAGGTCATCCTCAATTTTGGTGCACTTGCACCCCTTAGGAGAATATACTCAGCAGGCCAGTTTTACAAGAGTGCAACACCAAGCGCTTCCTTCATGTGTCTCCAAAGTGCTGAGTCAGGAACGCATCCCTGTCCCCATAAACCGGCCAGCAGCCGATGGTCTCTTCTGTCCTCCCCATCCTGTCTTTTCTTGCCATTAGTCAAACACAGAGTCTTGGTCACAATCAGGCCATGAGGATACAAGCTACTTGTTTTGCTTGTGCTCCTTCTACATGTATCAAAATCTCTACATGTATAAAAACCTAGTAACTCTACAGGCTGTTCCTCTACTCTCAAGTGTCAGAAACCTGGAGCTCCATCAGGACTGCTCACTAAAAATCATTCAAATTACAGTTCAAGTCTCACTTAATTCCTGTCTCTGAAAATTGCTGCACCAGATTAGCATATCACTCCTCTTTAACCTCACCCCTGCTCAATTTCCTCCATGTCCTCCTCCTGCCTGTACTATAACTCACTCTTCCCCCTTTTGTTATTACTCCTTCACCCTCAACTACCCGTATCTTCTATTTCTCAACACTAGCCCTCTCACTACTCTACCTCTTGTACAACATATTACTTTTCGTTGAATATGTCAACAATATGGCTGTCTGTATACTTTATCAATTTTGAAACAGTTATCTCTCTTTTGAACAATGCTGTAAGCACCATCATATATTATCACCTTTCAAATGTTAGTGTCACTGTTTATTACGGTTGTTTGTAAACTGGAGCCTTCCTCTCAAAGCCTCTGCTGAAGAAGGGTTGTGTGTCCATTCAGACTTTCCTGGTACATAAAAGCAATAACAAGGAGACAAATGGGAGTATAAGAAAGAGATAAAAATAGGCTGTAAGCAGGGATAGAACAGAAAGCAAGCAACTAAGGAATGAGCAGGATGGATGCAGGAAAAGTAGGTTAGATTTTTTATTGTGGGCTGTAGGAATCACAAATGCTCCCTGCCCCCCCCCCCATTATTCAAGCAAAATGCTTGAGATACCCCCCCACTGTGTCCGCACACAGTTAAGGCCACCACATTCATCATTTCTGTGTTGTGGAGTATATGAAATGTTAAGGTAGATGAACGGATGCCTCCCGGGGCAAAATCTTGCACCATCATGTACAACAATGACAATAAGGACCCCCTGCACATACTCATTTACTATGGTGACATCAGCCCATAACTTTCTTTAGGAATACCCTTAATCTCAACATGAACATGAACATTCTGCTGAGGTCAAACCTACTGTGGTCACGCCCCCATTGCACGGCATTTGTATGCTTATGAAAATGCTCTACCATATTGTTTTGCCTCTATTCTGTCAGCTTCTCTCTAAACCACGGTGGCCCCTTAGTTGAATTTACACTGGAAGGGTGACTTTTCCAGAAGAGCGCATACACATGGGGGAATGGCCAATTCTTCCTTGTGCAGGTTATGAAGTTTGCAAACTAACATGTACCAAGAGTGGAACTAGGCCAGGTAACAGGTTTTTATACTGCAGCTTGCATGGAGTTTTTTCAATTAGCTGTACCTCTCTCTGATGTGCAAGGTTGATGTCATCAGGTGGGTGTGCAGTGATGCCATGAGGGCAATGGCATCTCCAGATGCCTGACAGCACCACACCTCCTGTTTCACCCCTTATATCACCATCAGTACTTGCTAACCATCCAAGCCACTTGCATGTCTTCCCCATGGAAGAAGGAAGCAGGTTAATGTCTCAACATTCCTCTTTCATCCTGCCAGCTCCAGCACATACCAGAGCAGTCAAAATTGAGTAACCTGGGTCATAATCAGGGCTTTATTCCTCTATGCCTTGCAGCTGGTTAGAAAAGAATAAAAGTGTGAGTTACATTACTTAAACCTTACAATCCATCTCTAAACTCACTTAACATAAACTTCGAGAAAATCATCTCAGGTATGGTAAAATGTGAGCTGGGGTTAACTTTGGCATGTAATATGAAAGATAAATTTCTTTTTCAAAAAATAAAAATGCTAGAAATGACAACTTATAAAATAGACGTTTGTCATACTGAAAACAAAAATGCACACTAGTCGTGAAAGGCCAGATTAAAGACCGTTTAAAAATTACCAGATGAAAACAGCACAAGGTACGTTCATCTACACAGAGCCCCCACCAGAAGTTACAGCTATTTTGTTAACTGTGTACACCCCCTTATTGTTATGAATACATTACATGTACCTTATTGTTAGCTTTCATGGACTACATGAAGTTGTATAAAGATCCACAGCATCAGACTGCAAGATCTAGCAATGTGTACCATAGTTTTAATAGAAGAGTATTTATGAGACCATAAGATGTAGTAACCACCAGATAACATATGCCGAGTCAATATGCACAGTCTTTGCAGAAGTAAAATTCATCTGAATAATTACACATTAAAAAGAGAATTATTATAAATGCAGAAGTTGCTGCTGGCAATTATCCGTGCATTTCAGTGTTTCATCTACAAATGTAGTGCATACTGTCCTTGAAGAACAAATTGCCTACATTACATTAAAAAAAAAAAAGGTTCAAAATGGCCGCTATTCTGTGAGCACTGCTATCACCTAGGTCTCAATATACCCTGGATTAAAACAAACCCAGAAGGCAACGCAGAATTAATAATACAGAAATAACTGTAGATATTTACTGCTAATATCATCCAGCAAACAAAAGAGGAAGAAAAAGTGACAGATTCAGCTCAGAAACAGCAGGATTAACTAAGATTTCTGAATAACAGCTTAAGCAATGTGCTACTAAGGCCCTGCATCCGACTGCAAGATTGGTAAAACACTATACAGCAAGATGTCAAAAGAGGAAAATAATATGGAAACAACAACAACTAAGACCAAATTCTCAGTACTAGCCTCACCTGAGAAAGACACAACTTCAAAAAGACAAAAGACAACTAAACAAACTGACAACTCTAAAAATACAAATAAATCCAAGACAGACCAGCCAGCTAATCTGGAAGACATAAAATCTGCCTTATTACCTATCCCGCAAGCATTAAAGGACTTATCATTACAATTTCAAACCTTTGGTGACTCGTTCAGCCAAATAATATCCAGAATGGAAAAATCTGAGTCCAAAATAATAGAAAATGAAATAAAAATAGACTCTATTTCTCAAAAAACTGATGCCCATGACAAAAGAAATACAAAACTTACAAGCAAAATTAACAGACCTGGAAGCAAGATCTCGAAGGAACAATATCATCATCATCAGAGGAATACCTGAAACTGTACTTCATAACAATCTAATACCAACAATCAGGCAAATAATAAATTCCCTCCTAGAGGAATCTGAAGAAATGCAGCAAATAACAATAAAGAGAGCCCACAGAGCCCTGAGGGAAATGCAAACATCACTGAAACCAAGACCTGTCTATATTAAAATATTAAACTACCAAGACGTAAATAAAATCATACTGGCAGCAAAGAAAAAAGGCACACTCACCTGGAATAATAATAAACTCTCCTTTGCTCAAGACCTCCCAATACAAATAAGACAAGCAAGACAACTACTATCTCCATACTGCAGGTTCCTAATAGAAAAAAAAATCAAATTCCAGATGAAATATCCAAATCAGTTAATCTTCTACATCAAAGAGGTTAAATACATGGTCAATAACCCCAAAGAGGCAAAAGAGACATTCCTGGCTGTTTTCAAGCAAATTCCACCTTCAGAAGTGAAATAAATCCACAAAAAAAGATAAAGGTCCCTTGGATGAAAAAACGACCCCATTCACGAGCACTCTAGCTGGGATCCAACTCTGAAATCTTCCCCTTGCTGTCTAGGCCCTTGGGTCATTGATGTGAGCCATGAGGAACACAGGAAAGGGAAGTACAGCCTGGGTGGGAACCAAAAATGAACTGCTGTTTCCGATGCACGAATATAGGAAGGAAGTTCCCATCTCGGATATTGGCTTGCAAATTCAGTCCCCCTAGGCTTTTGATGGCTTCATTAAAAACAGTCAGACAAAATGGATTTCAGCAAGCTCCAAAGGATTTTACTGCCTGAAAAATGAAAATTGATCTGCACCAGCTAAAAGAAGAAAGCTGCACTATAGATGTCAACCAACCTGCAAGCAAAACCTTGAAGAAATAAGGTACTGTTGAACTGAACCATTCACTAAAACAGTACACCCAGTACTGTGTAGGTGAATGAAACTTCAGCCTTAAATAATAGGCAAGAAATAAACTGTCAGAATTATGCTAGCTCATAGATTAATATTGGGAAAAAAAGGGAAAAAAATGTTAAATGTTTTATGTAAATACTAGAAATGTTGTTAAAAGATCCTGGAGAGAAGTAATCTCAGGAAATTAGTAAAATAACCTAACAATCCTGGGATAATGTAAATATAGCCTTAATATGTCAACTATAGCAGGACTGTTTGGCTAAGCTGTTTTTCTTTATTTTTTTTTTTGTCTCTCTATACTTCCTACTTCTGTTAAATAGGTGCCAAGTATATATTTTATAACCCACACAGATTGATGTGGAAAAACATCACTATAGGCATCAAAGAAGGCCGAAACCTGAATAAGTAAAGGGGAGGAAAAAGAAGTCAAATGAGAGAAAAATGTAAAAATGACAAGATTGATTGTTTAACAATATTACTATTGTACTCATATTGCTATAATTTACTGAGGAATGTATATTAATATACTGTTTTAAAAATACTATTAGAAAGAATTAGTCACAAGACAAAAACAATACATGCTGTACCTTAAATGCAATACCATCACTGTATAAATAATATGTTGGAAGAGGCTAGGGATATTAAGTAGCAGTGTTTGTTGAGGGAACTAGTTTGTTCAGCTTTGTCCACATTGTTTATAGTAACACAGGGGGGATACTATGGAGTAAATCTATATCTAAAAAGAAAACACATTCCAAGATTAGACGTAAAGGTAAACCATATAATGAACCTTCATCCTCCCCCCCTGATTATTCCTGGTCCAGGGATAAAGTGGTTAGGCACAGTGCAGGGACAGGGATAAATAGGTGCTTTCCTAAACCATCACACAGTAACACATACAAAACTAACAAAACAAAACTAATATACATGGCATATCTAAGGAATACACCTAATAAATAAATGTGGGAAATAGAATCATGGAATGTTAAAGGGCTCCAAAACAAGAAGAAAAGAAAACTATTCTTACACTTTACATTAAAAACCACAGCCAACCTCATACTAATACAAGAAACGCACTTGACTGCAGATCAATGGGCAGAAATTAGCAGAAAGAAATGGATAAGTCAAATCATAGCTTCAGAGGGGAAAACAAACAGTGCTGGGGCTGCCATAATAATTAAAAACCAATTTAAGGAAAAAATACTTAAAACCAAAGCTTACAAGGAGGGAAGATGGCGCTATGTAACATTTAATAGTCCTACAATACCAAAACCTGTAATGGTACTTAATGTTGACACACCCTGTAATAACCAACAACACTTTTTTATGTCATTATACCCAACCTTAAACCAATTTAAAGATCACTACCTAGTGATTGGAGGTGACTGGAATATATATAAAAACCCAGAAAAGGATAAATCTAATCTGACCAAATCACATAATAAACAAGCCACATTAGCCCTTAATGAACTCAAACAAGATTTCAATCTATATGACCCTTTTAAACATGGGAACAGTGCAGATAAAACAGGGAAATTCACGTTCTATTCGCAATGCCACAAAATGTGGTCAAGGATAGACTTCTTCTTAATCTCTGACATATTCATTAACATGGACCCAACAATAACTATACATACCAGGTTCTTTTCAGATCACTCCAAAATCACACTGAACATTAACTGGGACAAAAAGATATATTTAGAGAACAGGGGTCATAATTGGTCATTAAACCCTAATTTACTTTCCAAAATGGATGTAATAAAAGAAACAGAAGCAATACTAAAAATAGCTCTTACAAATATCACTAACTCCCAAGTACCAACTGACATAGAATGGGCTGCAACCAAAGCACAAATCAGAGGACTGTTTATCAAAAAAGCAGCATACTATAAACAAAATACAACTGAAAGAGGAGCATATACTGAAAGGGAAAATAGAGCATCTTGAAAAAGAACTAATAAATAACCCTAAGAACCAAACAGAAGCAGAACTTTTAAAACTGCAAAGGGATCTATATATGTTAGAAACCAGG
>NC_056743.1:924374935-924397435 GCF_019279795.1 Protopterus annectens | reverse complement strand
AAGCTAAATTAATACTTTTAACTATGAATACATTTTTAACATTACACTCAAACGTCATGCTGTCCAGTTTATTCACAGCCAAACATTAAACATGCTGACAAAATTCAACAGAACAAGGAAACCAACATATCACAGCCAAAGAACATGGCTCATGTGATGATGCTCCTGTTTACTACAATACATTTACTACCTTTACACCATAAGTATTCTGGTGCGTAGGTAGTTACTAGGCTTGAAGTACAGGGGGCAATTGAGGAGCCTAGCTACAGCTTCCCGAAAGCACTGTCTGGTTAAGTGACTTGCTCAAGAAGAGGGCTACTCTAAATCACTTAAAAAGTTAACAGAGCAACAGGCTTTGCATGAACATGTATGTTATGAACCACAAAACTATGAAACTCTGACGAGAGTGTAATTTTCAGTGATTGACAAAAGCTTAAAGGAGGCCCAGCAGTTGGTGTAGAGAATTAAGGCTCTTGCCTCACATAGTTAAAGGTTTGGGGTTTGACTCTGAACAAGGTACTTAACTTGACAATGCTCCCTTACTGGGGCATTTCACACACACACACACACACACACACACACACACACACACACACACACACACACATATCTTCCACGCATTCAGTTAGTTTCTGTGCTGCCAGCAGACTTCCTGGCTATCAAAGTGAAATCTCCCACACTGGTGGAAATCCAACATGCTAAGGTACTGTTTCTAAAACTCCTATACCAATGTCTTCTTCCTGTTGAAAGGTAGGCTGGGGGCCCCCAGCCAGTAACGGGACTCTGGCAGCTGTCTAGCTCGCCTTGTGCTTGATCTGGCTCCGACTGGGATGCAGCCTTATAAGACAATGTTGAGACAAGTCAACTTAGAGGAACACCTTTACAAATAAAAGAAAATATAGATGATAATATAAAAACATAAGCCAGGTATTAAGAATATGACAAATGATAATATTAATTAAAGTGATTTGTCACTATTCTTACCTTTATGGTTATTACATTGTTGTAATGTCTTCTGTGGTTTTATGGTAATTGTTTCATGGTTTGCAATTATTTTTACCATTCTTCTGTTATTTGTCATTCTGCAATGCTCCACCTTCATGTAATTCTCTGTAAAATGCTCTCTGATCGTTGATGTTATGCATAAGGTGCCATTAAGGATGTTATTTCTCTATGCTGAAAGTGATTCTGAGCACTGGGGTGTTTTTTTTTTCTATTGGCGGCAACGATGTCCAAGTTGTTGCTTTAATTTTTGACGGAGTTCTAATTCCTTACAATGATGACCCTTACTTGAGTTCAGCAAGAAGTTCAGATGACAGGAATGTTGATGTTAATAAGGCTGTGTGGCTTCCTCCACACTGTAAGAAAAGGCATTTGGGAAAAGACAAATGCTACGGGTTCTACTAGGATACAACAGATTTCTGTTTGCTGCTGTTTACTAAATAAAATACATATATATTTTTTTTAAATTGGTGAATGCATTACTTTCATTTTTTGGTCACACTTTCTGTTATCACTGTTGGTTAACAGTGGTGCAGCATGTGCATGGGTAACATGTTTTTGTTTGTTATAGAGGGAAAGAAGTTAGTGAATGGTATGGATCCATTTTAAAACTGGCCATGAAAATGAAAACAGGACTGAGCACTGTAATGAGTCTCAGAGAAGCTGCGTCTCACGCATGATGGACCCGCTGAAGCGCATACACTGAAACACACACATATATATATATATATATACACACACACACACACACACACACACACACACACACACACACACACAGACATACACACAAAGTTGCTCTTTGGCAAGGGAATGAAATTTGGTGCATTATTTAAATTCTTCTGTAGGTAATGTGAACTTTTTTTTTCCTTTTCTGAAGAAAATATATTATGAAAACTCTGGGACAGCTATGTAGTGCAGTTTACGAGGGAACAAAGGTTTTTCCTCATACTATTTGGAGGCGATATAGAGAGAGGTTGGCATGATAATTGTTGACAGCAGTTCACAGAGATAGTGTGCGATGTGCACATGGGTGTCATGTATGAAGTATGTAAGTGCATTGTGTTTAAGTACCGTGTGTGTGTGTGTGTGTGTGTGTGTGTGTGTGTGTGTGTGTGTGTGTGTGTGTGTGTGCACACGTGTCAGAGATTAGGGAGAGACAGACAGAAAACCCAGTTGGGGACATTCTGCAATATTTAGAACAGGTGACAGATATGCAGGGCACGACAAATATATCTTGGTTTAGACACTTGAAAAACAGTACATAAATGAGTAACTATTGCTACAGAAACAAAACAAACCATTCATGCCATTTTAAAAGAAATGAACTGCAATAAGCATGAGGCTACCAGCAATGTACCACATAGAGTCAATCTGTTTCACCACTGGACAAACTTGACATTGATCCTTGAAAAGTAATGCCTCGTAAAAGAGTAAAACACCCAATGAAATGCTAATTAGATTACAAAATAAAATGTGAATGCAAATGGATTTACATTGTTTTTATCCTGTCATATTTGAGACCCACCAGGGGAAAAAAAAAAAAAAAAAAAAAGGACTACCACGCTTCAGTACTTCCAGCTCTGTAGTAGCACCATTTACCTATCATGACATTATGCTGGGGGTCAAGTTTCAGAATGCCAACAGAAGCTCTGTCTTTAATGTTTCAGCTAGGTAACAAATAATTCCACCAAAGAAAACACACAGCAGTTTCCATACTGCTATTGTAACGCATGCACGAAAAAAAAGACAAAAAAAAAAACACAAACTAGAAAAGGACAGACTGATAAGCTCAAGTTGTGTAAGTAAATTGATGGAAAATAGTGACCAAGCTTTTTTATGACCATACCAAGGGGATATCTGCCAATATGCCTTTAGATGAAGCAGGTCTACTTTGACATGCAAGTTATTCTTTATATCTGTCAAGAGGGCTATGAATATTGGCTGGCAGTTTGTTGCTCTCTTGATTTTAAGTAGAGCAGGCCAAAATATACTGAATCATAAGCTGGCAGAAAAATCCTGACCCTTTGGTTTTCTAGTGGTTGAAAACCAGGGTCTGGTGAATTAGGACTGATTACAAGGAGGGAAATTTTATTAGGTGAATTGTGGTATGTACTAAGGGTCACTTTTGGTCCTTTTTTTAACAGAACAATATGAAAATGTGCAAAGAATGTACATTAGCAAAATATGCAAACAGTATATAATTATGCTACATTATTTAAAAAGGCCATCACCTAAGTTTTCCAAAAAAATTACATTAGGTATGCATTTATCCTTAAACATAAGCAGAATAAGTTGATTTCCAGCAGGCAAAGAGTTGCATATGATGCAGACTATACAATAATGGTATCACAATTAAGGGATGCTCTTTGTTTATCTTGGTATTTCGAGTGATAAGTAATATTCTTTTGTGAACAAACAGATTTGTTATCTAGGGCCACTTTTAAGATCATGGGAGAAATGTTACAGGAAATCAGAAGTGGCAATCTTCTGACTCCTTCTTCCAGTCCATAATCGGTTAGAATACAGAATGGGTCACTTTGTCCTTATCAAACATATATCTGAATGCATCGTGCAGGGCAACTTTCCCAAGTTAATGAAATTAATGAGAAGTTTGTATTCTGAAGGAAAACGGACCAGGATTGTTTTCTTTGACATGTAGATGTCTTTGGGGGGGGTCTAATGTTGATCTTCGCGACCATGCATGATGAATAATTTTGGGAATGCCTAGATGTCAACAGATACTAGGGATAAAAAGGCCTTATGGGCTTATAATTTGCAGGTTACTGTGGTGGTGCAGCGGTAGCACTGTTGCCTCACAGCAAGAGGTTTTCCCGTTTGATTCTCGGCTTGGGTTGGGAGTGCCTTCTGTGTGGAGTCTGTATGTCCTCCCCGCGGTCGAGTGGGCATTCAAAAGACATGTGTTGAATGGGCATGCCTTCGTTGAAGGCTGGGCATCGGGCTGGCAACGTGACACCATAAAAAACAACTGTCAATCATTAGCGGACCAGAGTTCCGCTGTGGTGACCCCTAACCGGGAAAAGCCGAAAGACAAACAACTATTAAGATGAGTGACTGGATTTGCTGCAGAACGGTAAAATAAGAAAAAAGTAGTCACAGCCAAATATTAACATATTCATGAATTCAGATATGCTCTTGACAGGTATGAGAGAGAGAGAGAGAGAAAATAAAGTTCTTTTGTTTAGCTTTGCAAGATGTAAGGGGCTGTTCTCCTATACTGTCTAAGTAACAGCTCAGCAGTATGAAAGTTATCTAAAGTAAAAAAAAAAAAAAAAAAAAAAAAACTAGCTGCATCATCTAGTAATAAAAGTTTCCTATGAAGCATGGCTCTATTGTAAAGCAGAAAGTAGAATAAAATATTCAGTAAAAGATCCTTGTCATCTCCAGTTTTTGTTTTTTTACCTAACTTCTAGTAGCAAGAGACCTTAGTAGTTCTGCAGCCCTTCCTTTAGCAAAACAAGAGACCACCACCAGAGAGGTTGCACTGTATGCTTATTAGTAAAAACATATATCAGATCTAGTTTAGTCCATCAAAATCAAATTGACTGTAAGTAAATCAGCCACAGATCAATCTGATGAAGGCGAATATTGTCGAAAGTGCTACCGGACTTCTACTTCTACTCCTGCTTACTTTATTACTAGTTTTAAAGAGCTCAAAGAGGTTTAATGTGTTTATTAAAAATTTTTGTTTTTAGTTATTGAGCCATTGTGGTCTGTCGAAGGATTTGCTTACAGTTTTTTCCATTGCCGTCGGCAACTTTAGCAGTGGTAACAGTTTTTGTTTGGCTGAAAAATGGCTGGCACTTTTCAAGTAATAACCCTAAAACCTGCTGGTGGATATCAGCTGCAAGGGAATTCATCAAGTTAAAAAGTGTACTTTCATTCAGTGCTTGCAGTAGCATGCCCAGATGTGACTGCACTATCAGGTCATGGAGGCAGCAACTACAGCAGCCACTGAAGTGAAGGCCCGAGTATAGATGGATAGATAGAGTTTTACAGGGTCATGAAAAATGACTTGACTCAGAGGTTTTACCAAGCCAACCAGCAAATGAGGAGGAGAGGTAGGCTATTTCCCAGGCTGTTCTCAGAGTACAAGAGCACCGTCTTTTAAAGTTTGATATTGTCAGGAGGTAAAAATAACACTGAGGGGCTCCTGAATCTGGTGGGCATGGTGACCTCTAAGGAAGCAGAGAAAAAAAGGAGTTTTTGAGATTAGATCGACTTCTGTAGATTATGTCAATGTAGAAGTTAAACCATTCCACAGTGACAAGGCTGAGGGAGTGGATGCAATTCATCCAGAAATGTTAAAAGCACATGAAGTTACTGGGTGTCATTGTTAACATGCCTTTTCACTGCAATGTGGCAGTGCCTCTGGATTGGCCAATAGGGGGTGTTGATTAGCATTTCCAAAAAAAGGGGGCAGGAGGAAGTATTCCATTTAAAGAAAGGCCACACAGCTCAGCCTTCTTGAAAAAGTCTGCCAGGATTCATTCTGTAACATGGTCTCTAAGTAGGAAAAATGCAGATTCCATCCTTGCTGTGGAATACTGGATCAACTGCTTACCCTTGTATGGATGTTAAAGGGATTGTGACAGTCTGCCAGTACTGTCTAAATGTGTTTTGCCGACCTGAAAGAAATATATGAACTCGGGTTCTGTAAAGTCATACAGGAGATGCTTGAACAATGATGAAGCAAGACCAGTGCTCAATTTGGTCTCTGTATATAAGGAGTGGCAGTTGTGTCCACATTCTTACCATTAAGTATTTTTCCCTCCTCCTGGTTATAGTGCTCACAGATATGATAACCAAGGTCGGGAAAACATTTAATTTATGCACATGAGAGTTTCATCTTTGTTGTTTGAAGATGATTTTGCCCTCTAGGCTTCAACTGACTGGGATACTGCAGCAGGCTGCTGCTGCATGTGAAGTGGGTAGGATAAAAATTAGCATTTCAGTTTTTAGTGTTTAGTATAATGGTTATGGCAAACCCAAGGCCTCAAGAGAGGCCACCAAGGTGTTTGTCTTCATAAAGGTTACCATAAACTGACTCATCAACTCAGTTATCTGAACCTGTCTTAAATAAGAGAGAGGGAGGTGTTTTAATATGTAGTTGTAATGCATTACATAACCTGTCTCCCCTGTGCACAGAGCTATTGTAGTGCATGGCACACACCAATACAATGAAAAAGACAATCTTGTTAAGCATCTTTCTGATGTCAGAAAGTTACTTAACAAGTTGTTGTTAAGCACCCCCTAAGCACTGCTAAGATCATGAATCACTCTAGGGATGAACAGGGGACAGTGCTGGTAAGCAAAGTACAGCAGCAGAAGGTTAAACAGCTTTTAAAAACTGTTAGAATTTCACTCTGCCATACTTGTAAAAAAAGTGTGGCAAAACGAACTGCCTAGCAGCATTTTAAAAGCTCTTTGCTTTTCACAGGGACATTTTACCTGCCTGCACTCTGTTTTGTAGTACTGAAGTGTTTTACATGCTTCAAAAGGTTTGAAAGCCAATAAAATAGTTTGTTTGTACACTTGAAACAGGTAGTACACAGAGCAGACGAAGCTCTGTGCACTACAAACAATTATGCATGGGTCTCACCAATCACAAGTTCCAGGCCGAACCACAAAGGGAGGGGGAGTGTCCATTTTCATAAAAGACACCTACACCTCTCGATTGGTGGCTGCTCATGAAGCATCAGAAACCATACAAGTTTTACTCACCATAGGTAAAACTGCCATACAACTGGTCGCATGTTATAGAACACCCTCCCAATCCCAGGAATCCCATCAAGCATTCCTGAAAACACTGGAGGATATGAATGTCACACCAAACACCATCATATTGGGTGACTTCAATTACCCCAACATAGACTGGGCCCACTATTCTAGCCCTAACACCCTAGCCCAAAGATTCCTGGAATTCATAAACTCAAATGCTATGGAGCAACTGGTCACCTCTCCTGAGATAATATACTTGACCTGATTATCACAAACATGGGGTCCAAATGCGGATATAAACCCCTCACTAGTAAGATCTGATCATAAACTGATCACGTTGGATGTACATATCCCACCCCCACCCCAGAACAAAAGACTACAGTGAAAAACTTCTCAAAAGCTGACTTTGAGCTCCTTAAGTCGGAAATGATATCCTTTAAGCCTACTGGGTCAATGGAAACCACATCCCAAAATGCTGAATCCTTCACAAAAGCCTTCTATGGACATCTCCAGGAATGCATGGATCAGGCAATCCCAACTAAAACCAAGACCCTCTCCACTTGGTGGACCCGCTATAAACAAACTGTACAACAAAGAAGGAAGCTGCTGCAGGACAGAGCCAAATCCCACAAGGGAAAGGCTTCCTGATCAGCACAAGTAAAAACTACGCTCTCTCATAAAACATCTAAAGCAAACTTTGTGAAAAAGATTGCCAAGGATACCAAAGACAATCACAAAGCCTTCTTCAATTATGTCAGCACCTTGGGAGGAAATTCTCAGATATGCTCTGAGCTGGTACACAATAACAAAAATTCACTGACCCTACTGACATTGCCAACATTCTGGCAGATAGGTTCAGTGCAAATTTCTCCCTCCCTCACCCCTAAAGATGAAGAAACTATGCCTGCTGAATGTAAGCTACCTCTCATCACACACACACAGGTGAAAACAGCACACAACAAGGCAAAAACACAGCATCTATGGGACCCGATGGTATCCCGGTTGTGAACTCAAGATGAACTAAACCCGCCCTAAGAACTCTATTCAATCTTAGCCTCACTACAGGATATGTACCTGAACACTCAACAGTGGTCCCACTCCATAAAGGGAAATTCAACTGACCCAGGTAACTATAAGTTTGACCAGCCTGATCTGTAAGGCTATGGAAAGGATCATCATGGAACTCATAAATGGCGACATTGGTGATCTGCAGACCCTTGATCCCACACAGTTCGGTTTTGTAAAGGCAGATCCTGCCTCTTAAACCTGGTTGACTTCTTTGAGACAGTCACTAGTGCCATCGATGAGGGCAAGGCTGTCCACACTGCCTATTTGGACTTGGCTAAGGCCTTTGACACAATACCACACTCTGGCATCATCGACAAGCTCAGCAGCCTAAATGTAAATCCATATGTCACAAGATGGGTAGCAAATTGGCTAAAAACAGAACCCATAAGGTTAAAATTGCTGGAGCCATGTCAGACTCAAAACCCGTCACAAGTGGTGTCCCACAGGGCTCAGTCTTGGGTCCCTGCATTTATTTTTCAGATGTGAAAGCAAACATGGAAGGATTATGGCTGACAAAGTTTGCAGATGACTGCAAACTGGGCACCATAGTGGATTCACCTGCTGACACACACATCCTACAGAAAGGTCTCACTGAAACGGACAACTGGTGCGGAATCATGGCCTCAAACTTAACGCCAAAAATGTATAGTCATCCCCTTTGGGAAAAACAAAGTACCCACAAACTATCACGTAGACAATAACCCACTGAATACAGAAGATGTAATCAGAGACCTGGGGACTCAAGTCGATAGTGACCTCTCCTTTGACAACCATGTTGCCAAAGTGGTCAGAAAGACTTTCTACCTAGCCCATCTCATCATGAAGGATTCTCATCCAGATCAAAGGAGGTCATTGTACCTCTGTATTCCTCCCTCATCAGGCCCATGATCGAATATAATGCTCCATTTGGGATGTATCTCACCCGGCACATGCAGCAACTGGAAAGACCCCAGAAGTACCTCACCAAGAGGATCATAGGTCTAAAACATGTGCCTTATCCAGCTAGATTAAAGAAACTCCAGCTCTATTCAGTAGCATACCGCCTGCTCAGAGGTGATTTGTGCCTAACATACAGGGCCATGTCCAACCAGGAATTGATGGACATGCTCCATCTCAAAAATCCAAATCCACCAGAACCACACGAGCTAAAGATTTCAACCTCTGCACAAATATGAATAGGACATGCTGGAGGGATAGATTCATAACACAGAGGTTACCCATACTCTGGAACAAAATCCCAGTTCACGTGAGACAGAGCCCTTCATTGGCACTGTTCAAGAAAAATCTCGATGCATGGATGGGAGTGACCTCAGTGTCACTACTAGACAGAGGTATAGTTTACTAAATAATGGGGTTGCACATGTGTCACTACTAGAGAGGCGCAACTACATAGTATGGGGTGGCGTAAAGCCACATCACTGTTGGCTAGGCTTGTAAATGGGCAGATAGCCTAGTACACTACTATGAAACTATGAAACTATAACCAAGATATTTATTCTCAATATGACTTTAAAGGTTAATTTCTTAAGTTTCTCTGTTAAGGTGAATTTCCTGGCATCCATGATTCAAATCATAATATCTTGTCTAAGATCATAATCCCATATATGCTTAAGCAGCAGCAAGTAATTTAACCAGTAACTTGCCTTTCTATTGACATAAAAATCATATATATATATATATATATATATATATATATAAAAACACACACATATATATATGTATAAATACAATATAATAAAATATGACCCTGTAAGGTAAATCTTGAAGGTTAGCAATCTGCCTTGCACACATTTTCTGAATTCTTTCAAGTCTAGAGATATGGGATTTGGTATAAACACATTCTGCCTAACCATAATCTAAATGTGGCCTAATGATAACATCAGTCTACTATCGCTACAACTAATAGTTCTCAGAATGTCCTTCATTATCTTATGACATTTATACAGGACACCAGACATAGGATTGTTGAATTTAAATTGGTTACCCATCATTACCCCTAAACCCTTAACATTGGTAGCTGCTGGACTAAGTTCATGGTCCACTACCTAAGGATTCCTATACTCTGATGTGCCAAAATTAATGACACTGTACCTTCCAGGATTAAACAGCTCCCTCTTATCCATAGATTAGTAATACTGATTATCCACATATCTCTGAGGACGCTATTTAGCAATGTCCCTCACAAGTATCCCAGTCTATGTACTGTCAGCATATTTGCTGAACCACATATCAATGGAAAAAGGAATAACATGCTGTGGATTTAAAAAAAGTGTACACACCCCTGTTAAAATGCCAGTTTTTTGTGATATAAAAAAGAGACCACAATAAATCATTTCAAAACTTTTCCCACCTTTTAATGTGACCTATAACCTGTACAATTCAATTGAAAAACAAATCTGTTAGGGGAAAAATATAAAAAATAAAAAAACGTACAATAAGCAGGTTGCATAAGTCCGCACACCCTTAAACTAATACTTTGTTGAAGCACCTTTTGATTTAATTACAACATTCAGTCTTCTTGGGTAGGAGTCTATCAGCATGGCACATCTTGACTTGGCAGTATTTGCCCACTCTTCCTTGCAAAAGTGCTCCAAATCTGTCAGATTGCAAGGGCATCTCTTGTGCACAGCCCTCTTCAGGTCACTCCATAGATTTTCTATTGGATTTAGGTCTGGGCTCTGGCTGGGCCATTCCAAAACTTTAATTTTCTTCTGGTGAAGCCATTCTTTTGTTGATTTGGATGTATGCCTGGGGTCATTGTCATGTTGAAAAGGTGAAATTCCTCTTCATCTTTCTAGCAGATGCCTGAAGGTTTTGGGCCAAAAGTGACTGGTATTTGGAACTGGTCATAATTCCCTCCACCTTGACTAAGGCCCCAGCTCCAGCTGAAGAATAGCATCCCCAAAGCATGATACTGACACCGCCATGCTTCACCATGGGGATGGTGTTCTTTTGGTGATGCGAAGTGTTGTTTTTGTGCCAAACGTACCTTTTGGAGTTGTGGCCGAAAAGTTCAACCTTGGTCTCATCAGACCATAACACATTTTCCCACATGCTTTTGGGAGACTTGATGTATTGTTTTGCAAATTTTAGCCGGGCCTGGATGTTTTTCTGTGTAAGAAAAGGCTTCCGTCTTGCAACCCTACCCCATAGTCCAGACATATGGAGAATACGGGAGATTGTTGTCACATGTAGTACACAATCAGTACTTGTCAGAAATTTCTGCAGCTCCTTCAGTGTTGCTGCAGGTGTCTTGGCAGCTTCCTGATCAGTTTTTGTCTGGTCTTTTCAGCAATTTTGGAGGGACACCCAATTCTTTGCAACATTTCTGCTGTCCCATTCCACTTTTGGTGACTGTCTTCACTGTGTTCTATGGTATATCCAATGCTGTGGAAAATCTTTGTACCCTTCTCCTGACTGATACGTTCAACAATGAGATCCCTTTGATGCTTTGTAAGCTCTCTGTGAACCATGGCTTTTGCTGTGCAGGTAAATGAGTAAATGTCAGGAAAATCCTACTAGGACAGCTGAACTTTATTTGGGGTTAATCAGAGTGTCTTTAATTGATGGCAGATGTGTACCCAAGAAGACTGAATGCTGTAATTAAATCAAACGGTGCTTCAACAAAGTATTAGTTTAAGCGTGTGCACACAAAGTGTTAGTTTAAGGGTGTGCACACTTATGCAACCAGCTTATTGTAAGTTTTTTATTTTTTTATATTTTTCCCCTAACAGATTTGTTTGTTTTTCAATTGAATTGCACAAGTTATAGGTCACATTAAAAGTGGGAAAATTTTTGAAATGTTTTATTGTGGTCTCATTTTTTTATATCACAAAAACCTGGCATTTTAACAGGGGTGTGTAAACTTTTTATATCCACTGTATATGAACAAGCTGAACATAAAAGGGCCCAGCACTGATCAGTGTGAACCACCAACATTTAGTACACCTTCCTCTGCGAACGTATCCTTCAATCTAGATTTGTAACTTCTGTTATGCAACCAGTTTGCTATCTGCACTACGATAAATCTGCTTTCCATAACCTTAAAAATATCATTGTGCAGCAAATCAGATGGCATACTACTCTCTCATAGAAAGGACTGGATTGCTCTCTGCAGGTAAAAGGGACCAGGTATATCAAGTGAAGGTGTTAAAGTAAGTTGAGGTCTAGCTCAAAGTTAATTTAAAGGAGACTGACCAGTGGATGGATACAGGGGAGGCAGTACTGCAAACATTATACTGGACTGTGGTGAAGCAAGAATAGAGTCATAGGATGTTGCCTGCAAGTTATAGCCCATTTGGTAATGGTGTGTCAGCGAGTCCCATTTCATAGATATCCGATGATGCAAGCCCAACACAGTGACTAGGATGGAAAGTACAAAATTATTTTTTGTGGGCATATCTCCCACATCCTTCAGTCAATAAAATTCTGGCAGTTCCCACTGCAGCAGGCTTTGCTAACATACACCCCCTTACCAATATTACCAACTCAGGGTACCCAAGAAGATTTCTAACCTGAGTTACTACTACTGCTCTAGGTTGGGCGTACTCTACCAAGTTAGTCTGAGAATCAAGAGAAAATGTCATCTGGGTGCCTGCCTTGGTGGTGTAAAAGTATATGATACATTGGAAAGAGTTCCTGCAGTAAACCCAAGACAGTGAAGGGATTATATTTTGCAGCTTGCCCTGGAAAACCTGGGGATTCTAGAAGGTGTGCTAGAGACTGTTGCGGACAACAAGAGATGTGTAATATATCTTGCTCTTCTAGCTTCTATTGCAGGTCACACCAGGACAGGTGGTTTAGAAAATGTATGAAAGGGAAAAATGGAATAAAGAACCAGGCCAAAAATATAGTCATGGGAATACCAGGAAGCGAATCTGTGGGACTGGAGTAAATCTTTAAATATGACCTAAAATTATAATTGCATATGGTAGTTACAAACCCAGTGCAACATCCAATTCGATGTGCCAGGGCCCATTAATCTTGTCAGAGAGAGAGCGCTCATCGCTTGCAGTGCCAAAAGCTTTTGTCAGGTGTTTCAAACCAACAAAAACATACCGGGTACAAGTCCTTCACTATGCTTCTTCAAAAGTAGAACAGTGCAGCAGAAGGCAGTGGCAGTTGTGTTTCTTTCATCCTGTCTTGGTACTTAATACTTTTCTACAATTTAAATTCTCCCTTTCTCTTTAATTGTCACATGTTCCTCCTTTACTATTCTATACTCACAATCCCCCTTCCAACCTCGTTTGCCTCCATCATTTATTTTACATTTATTTCCTTTTTAACCATTTATTATCCTCAATGTTCACTTTCTACTTTTACATCATCTCCCCAAACCCATTATTTAAAAATGTCCTTATATTCCAAATGTATGTATTATCCCAAATCACTGAAAGTACCCTTGTTCTTGAAATGAATGTTAATCCATTTCCTTTATTATTTACATGAAAGTGCAATTTCATGTCCTTAAAACTGATTTGCTTTTACTACTACTCTCTGTACAGTTTCTTGTCAACACTAATCCAAGTTTTGGACCTCCTACTCCAGGTGTAAGTAAGTACATTAGCAAGAGACACAATCATACAGGATTGCCCTTCAATGTGTCGCTGTTTCTCCACTTTGTATTTGTTTAGAAGTTTTGGATTTCCTACCCTTGGTGAACATGTGCCTTACAACTGTCTTTTCTCATGTGATTATACATCATTGGGTCACTGTTCTTCCATTTTTTATTATATATGTAAAAAGGGGTTCTCAGTCAAATTCAGTAATCTGATTAAATGTAAAAATAAATGTCTAGGCTAAATGCAGTTTTAGATTTGTAGCAGGGTGCCATATTTCTGTAGTAAATCATATGGTAGTTCAGCCAATTTTCTTTAACAGTTTATCTAGGACTGGGAGACAAAGAAGTAATTGCCTACAAAAAAAGTTGTTGTAGGAGCAGGTACTTAAGGAATTCACTGCATGAAAAAGAAAAACAGAAAGATTAGTAATGCAGATGAGGTGGGCAGCCAAGAAGTCAGGACATCCTTCCATCCAATTTCTGATAACTTGCTTTATCCTTTTCAAGGTTAGAGAAATGCCAGAACCTAATCTGGCAGTCAGTTGGTGCAAGCCTTTGAGGTGAATTCAGGACAGGCTACCAGTCTGACAGAGAAAGTACACATACTCACTCAAGCAGCATGCACATCTCCAGGTAATTTAAAAGATTGCCAGTCAGCATACTGCAGAATTTTGGGAAGTGGCAGGAAACTGGAGCACCTGTAGAAACGTCATGTGGATGGAAAAAGGACATTCAGACTCAGCACCAAAGGCACATCAGCCGAGAGTCAAACTGGAGGATCTCTTACTGTGTGGCAATAATGCTACTAATTATTAGGTTCTATATTACAAGATAGAAGCTTTACTTAATCAAATAAGTAAAGCTCGAACGTGTAATATCGAAACCATAAACTGTTGAATGGCCGATTTAACCCAGGGAAACACTTCCCTTGGCCATTATGTGGAGTATGCCCGTTTCTCCAATTTGGAGTGATCTTGGAGTTGGTATATTTAGGTAGGGGGTGAAGCCCCCCACTTGATTTCAAATGTAAAGTTTTTTTTTAATTCGGCCAAGGGGAGTGGTTCCCTTGGTTCAATCGGCCGTTCAACAATTTTAGCTTTCGATATTACAAGATACAGCTTTAGTTATTTGATTAACTAAAGCTTCAGTATTGTAATATAGACACAATTATTATTTTGCACTAGAGATAGCACATGTATTGTTAATTTGTTGTCCATTCACAGTAGGACTACCACAGTCAGGGGGGCACAGAATGAAGCTTCTTAGTATGCTAAGCCATTACATTGTAGAAGCAGAAATTAGAAGTTATGTACCTACCATAACGTTCCATGTTAGTTGTCTTCTCTCGCCTTCTTTCTTGCTGGATGGGTTCGGAGCCGATCCTCGGCTCCGACTCGGCACTTGCTTTAGCTTAGTAACTCCTTTTACCAGCTCGAGGCAACCCTATATCCCATGATGCAAGGCGGAACTACCTCAGATCTCGTTTGGTAGCTAACCTACCCTGCTAAAGACTATCCTAACATAATTAGGAACACAAGTTCCTAATAGAGGTCCTCATATGAAGGCTCCGGAGGAAACAACCTAATAGGAACTCTTCAAGATCTGTCCAGGCCAGGGGGAAGGAGGGAGGGCGAAGAAAGAAGGCGAGAAGACAACTAACATGGAACGTTATGGTAGGTACATAACTTCTAAATGTTAAGTTGTCAATCTCGCCTTCATTCTTGCTGGATGGGACCGTCCTAGCACCTGTATCCCGGGTGGCTCAATGGAACAGACTCTTGAGAACTGTGGAACCAAAACTGGCCCTATCTCTGGAGGCCAAGTCCAACTTGTAATGAGAGACAAAGGTATGGGCGTAGCCCAAGTAGCTGCTGCACAAATGGTATCAATGGGTAGTCTATCCTGAAAAGCTGCAGAAGTGGATAGACTCCTGGTTGAGTGTGCTTTTGGCTTAGAAGATAGCTGTTTGCCTCTGAGAGAGTACACATAGGAAATAGTGGAAGTCAACCATCTGGATAAGGTCACTTTAGATACTGGAAGACCTATCCTGTTTTCTGCATAGGATACAAATAATTGGTCCGATTTTCTGAATTGTTTAGTTCTATGCAAATAGTACCTGAGCTGACGATGGACATCCAAAAATGCAGTTTCTGTTCAGCTCTGTCGGAATAGTTTGGGAAAAAGACTGGTAGGTCTATAGATTGGTTAATGTTGGTTTGAGATACGACTTTGGGGAGAAAGGAAGGGTTAGTTCTTAATGATACCCTGTCCTTATGAAAAACCAAATAAGGGGAACGAATGCAGAGAGCTTGAATCTCGGAAACCCTTCTTGCAGAAGTGACAGCCAGTAAAAATAGTTTTCCAGGTCAAAACTTCAAAGAACATGAAGCAGACGGTTCGAAGGAGGTAGTATCAAGGATGCCAACATTAAGTTTAGATCCCATTGCGGAGGAGGATGCTTTATAGGTGGTTTTAGGAGGAAAACTCCTCTCAGAAAGGCCTTGCATAACCTATGAGACATAATGTTATTGTCATGCAGGCCAACATGATACTTGGAAATAGCAGCCAGTTGTACTTTGACTGTAGATGACGAGGATCCTGAATGAAAAACCTCCGCCAGGAAATCTAAAACCGAATGTACAGGAGCAGTAAAGGGGTCAATATTTCTGGAATTCGCCCAAATAGAAAAACGTCGCCACTTGCTAGCATAAACAGTCCTAGTGGACGACTTCAAGGAAGACACTAAAATGTCTCTGACTGAGTCCGAAATCATCGGTAGCCTGGCTAGGGTAGGAAGTGGAGCAACCAAGCAGTGAGGTTGAGAGAATGAATGGCCCGGTGCTGCTGACCCGATTGGTGGATCAAGAGATCCGGAACTGGGTCCAGATGCCAGGGCTGCACCAGACGGTGACGATGCAGAGACGGAAACCAAATTTGTCGAGGCCAATATGGGGCAATGAGGATCAATTTGGCTCTCAAAATGGTGGCTTTCTGAATGACTTGTGGAATCAAGGGAAAAGGAGGAAAAGCGTACAGAAGTCCCCGGGGCCAATCCTGGGTTAGAGAGTCTCTCAGGGTTGGCCTGGAAGGGGAAAGAGGGTGAAGAAATCGGGCACTTGTTGTTTTGAGGAGTAGGGAAAAGATCGCAACAAGGAGTGCCCCACTTCAGAAAAATCTGATCCACTACAGATTGATTGAGAGACCACTCGTGAGGCATCAGAATGGATCTGCTCAGCCTGTCCGCTAATAGGTTGGACCTGCCGGGATGTGCGTTGCTATCAGAAACCGCTGAGAAGAGATCGCCCATTGCCAAAGTCTGAGAGCTTCTCGACATAACGGATAGGACCTGGTCCCGCCCTGTTTGTTGATGTACCAGACTACGGACATGTTGTCCGTCTGTACTGCAATAGTCCCGTGGGAAGAAAGTCGTTGAGGGCTTGCAAGCGTTAAAAGCACTGCTCTCATCTCCAGGACATTTATGTGCAGATGGTATTCTATGGGTTGCCACGTCCCGTGGACCATCCTGCCCTGATAATGCCCCCACCCGATCAGAGAGGCATCCGTAGTGACTGTGGCAACTGGAGGAGGGGAATAAAGGGTCGGCCCTGATGAAGAAGAGGGAAGATATCCACCAGTTCAGATGAGCTCGGCACGACTGTGTTACCAAGACTTCGTGCCTCATCGGGAGACTGTGGTACGACCACTGCGTGAATAGCATCCACTGCAGAAGACGCATGTGGAAGCGAGCCAGTGGTAGAAGAACAATGGCCGCAGCCATGAGACCTAGAACCTTCAGTATAAATCTGGCTTTGATCTTGTTGCTTTGCAATAGAAGCCGAGCAATTTTGGATGTCCAGAATTCTTTGATCTGTTAGTCTGGCTAACATTTTGACGGTGTTTAATTCTGCGCCTATAAAGGTGATAGATTGGCAAGGCAGCAGAGAAGATTTTTCGAAATTTACTGAAATTCCCAAACTCCTGCAAAGCTGTAGAGTGTAGTCTCTGGACTGAAGAAGCTGACACTTGGTGGTGGCGGAGAGGAGCCAGTCGTCCAAATAGGGAAACACCTGGAATCCTTGACGTCTCAGATGAGCTGTGACCACTGCCATGCATTTGGTAAACACTCTGGGGGCTGAAGTGAGGCCAAAGGGCAGTGCTCTGAATTGGTAATGACTGGTCCCTAGCCGAGCGGAGAAACCTTCTGGAGCGTCTGTGAATCTTTATGTGATAGTACGCATCCTGAAGGTCTATAGAGCACATCCAGTTGTCCTTGCCCAGAAAGGGCAGAATGGACTGAAGCGTGACCATCCGGAATCTTGCCTTCTTGACAAATCTGTTTAGATTGCTCAGGTCTAATATTGGTCTCCAATCTCCCGTCCTTTTGGGGACCAAAAGAATCTCAGTAGACGCGGATCCTACCTGGTCTGCCGGCACAGTCTGGACGGCTTTTTTCTAGGAGCTTTGAAACCTCCTGTTCTGCCAAATTCCTTTGACCGGGTGAGATGTCTGGAAGGGATTGTAGAGGTAGGAAACCTTCGAAGGGGATTTTGTAACCCTCGGATATGATCGACTGTACCCACATCTCTTGAGATAGGGATTGCCAGGCTACTGGGTACAGCGAAATCCTTCCCCCGACTGCCTCCAAGGGTGGACAGTCGGGCAACACCTCAGGGATGCTGAAAGGGCTTCTCAGGAAGAGACTCCCAGTTGCCCTGGTTCTGAGGACCCCCTGCCTCTAGGGCGGCGTCTATTATTGTTACCCCTCTGCCTCTGGGGTAAACTGACCACGTGTGTCCGGTGTAGCTCCTTGGGCTTTACGGAACCACATCTTCCCCCCTTCTGACCCTTGGGGTATGGTCTAGAAGGAGTGGAAAACTGGACTCCAACGGCAGAAAGAGTTTTACCGTCCTGCTTACACCTGGTCAAGGTATCCTTCACCTGAGGTCCGAACAAAGCCGAACCATCAAAGGGGGTATTAGTGAAGGACGCCTTAAAGGGGTCCGCAAAATTACAAAGCCGCATCCAGGCTTGGCGTCTAAGAGCAACTCCTGTGCCTGCGGCCCTGCTCGCTCCATTGGCCGCATAGGATATGAGCCGCATGGAGGAGTTAGATATGGAATTCAGGATTGCAAGCTGCGAGGCAATCTTTTCCTGAGCCCCAGCAGCAGAAGGATCCTGGACTACTTCACCCAGTTCCTTGAGAACATCTCGTTGAAGCCTGGTGAAGTGACAAAGATAATTCAGCGAGCATAGCAAAGGTCGCTGAAGAAAACATCCGCTTTCCATACCTGTCCATGGTCCTAGAATCCTTGTTAGGAGGATGGACAGGTACTGAAGGATCCGCCAGTTCCTTCTTAGTGGTCGCCACCACCATAGCATCCACAGAGACACCCTTGGAAAGGAACTGTTTGTCCGAAGGGGCCGTGATGAATTTGGATGGTCTCCTGGGGACAGGTTCCACAGAATCTGGAGCCGCCCACGCCTTCCGAGCCACTACCTGCATCAGTGGGTCGAAAGGCAGAGACACCCAGGAGGTGGAGGGTCGGGATCCAAAAGCCTCCAGGTATACCGACTCATCCTCGGAGGGGTCAATGGAGGGCCAATTCCCCCTCTGTTTGAGGAGCTCAAGGATGTCTGAAAAGGAGACATCCTCAGAGGGGGATCGTGGGGAACCCTCCGACTCATCTAAGTCGGTATCAGATGTAGTAGACTCAGGGGAGTCTGTGTGTTTCCTCTTACACGTCCTCTTCCGAGGGGGTTCCCCTGCAGGATCAGGAGAAACCTCGGAAGAGGAGGAAATTCCCAATGGGGAAACCTGGGGCGATGGATCCCTGGGCCTGAGAGCAAGAGGCTGGCAAGAGGCGTCTGCAGGCACTGATGAGGGAGGAGCTAGAGGGATGGACCGTTGACCAGGCTCAGAGGCCAGGACACTCCTCATCACCTCAAAGGCTCCCCTCCCCGGGAGGCGGGAATATCCCGCTCGAGGAAACAGGAATGCCCGGCTCCACTGAGAGGGAAGGCTCCGAGGCCGATGTCGGCGCCGAGCTTACCAAAGCGAAGCCCGAGAGGGAGGCGGGTCGGACAAGGGTCCGATGCCACTAGCCCCCTCGGAGCCGACAAAGGAAACCCGACGACCGGATCCCTCCAAGGAAGGTCTCAAGGAGGAGATCGGAGCAGAGGATGACGGAGCCGAAGGATGTATCGGCTCCGGCACAGAAACAGTCGCTGTCCCGAGAAGCTCCGGCTCCGAACTGCGATGTGGAGTCGGAGGAGGAAGTTCAAGGGGTGAGGCTATAGCCGAAGTCTGATGAGACGGGCTATGGAGCATTTGGGCCAGTGCCTGAGACTTCAACAGCCTGCTTACCACCCTCTCCAAGTCGTGGTCAGACAGCCTGGAAGATCTCGAAGATCGGCTCCGATGGCTCCGCTCCGACAAAAGAGGAGACCCCGGAGCAGAGTGGATACTCAGTAACGAAGGGGACCGAGATCTCTTCCGGGACGGAGCCATCGGAACCGAAGTCCCCTGAACTCCAGATGGAGCCGAAGGTTTCTCGGCTCCGATGCTGGATAAAGTGTCGGCTCCAGCCGGAGCCGACAAGGCTATAGTAGATAAGGTATCAGAGCCAGCCGGCACCGAACCCACTACCTTCGAGGCAGATACATCGGTTCCAGCCGGAGCCGATCTCGGCTCCGACGGAGCCACCGGAGGAGGCTTAGATACTGAAGCCTGAGCCTTCGGTGGCTTAGAAGGTTTCCCAGACCCTGCCTTCGAGGGAGAACCTTGTGGCTTAAGTAAGCCACGGAGGATAAGTTTGTTCCTCCTTTCCTGCAGGACTCTCTGGCTAAAGGAGTGACACAAAGCACAGGAGTCCTGCAGGTGCAAAGGCCCCAGGCAATAAACACAAGAAGTGTGACCGTCTGTCAGAGACATTTTCTGACAGCACGAGTCACACTTCTTGAAGCCTGAGACCTTGCCTTCCCTAGACATATCCTAGGTGGAAGAAACACAGACAAACCCCAACAAACACACAAATTAATCCCCTACACACAACACACAGGAAGGGATTAACAACTGGGATTTAAGGCCTAACTAAAACTTTTACACTAAGGCTTAAAAGAAGTTATAAAAGTTTGAAAAACAAGGGAATAGGGTGGGCTGTAATCACTACAGACTACACTATGACTAAAAAAGGGGAAATAAAAATACTAACTAAGCTTCTCTTTCTTTTACAAGAAATTCACTTACCTCTGCTGGTAAAGGAGACCTCTTTCGCTAAGCGGCAAACGAGATCTGAGGTAGTTCCGCCTTGCATCATGGGATATAGGGTTGCCTCGAGCTGGTAAAAGGAGTTCCTAAGCTAAAGCAAGTGCCGAGTCGGAGCCGAGGATCGGCTCCGAACCCATCCAGCAAGAATGAAGGCGAGATTGACAACTTAACATTGTGAAACATCAGACTCCTCAGTGCATCGTCCACAAAAATGTTTTAACTGATAGTGACATAAGAAACCTGTCACTGGCAACATCCATAACCAACCCAAGGTGGATCACAAAACTCAAGACAGATGTAAGATCCACATATCTAGTTCTTTTGCCCCCTTCAGCAAGTAGACTGACTGAATTGTAGTGAGTCACTAATGGATAACCATGTCTGTTAGCCTCCTTATCTCTTCGGTCTTCTGTCCACATATAGAAAAATACATGCATGGCAATTCAAGGGTGTCATCCACTATGTGAGTGAAATACAAGCTACTTCTCTTCTGGTCTGAGGTAACAGCATGCAAGAGATCCATGAAATAAGCTGTGTATGACAGTACACGAGTTGTGAGGAACTGCAAGGGCAGGCATTGTATTCTGTGTACTTCTGTAACACATCAAGCTCTTCCAGTAGCAAGCAGCTAGCTGATCAAATACTGTCATATAGCGTAGCAGGCTCTGTACCCAGAATTGATATAGCTCAGTAGCAGAGATTTAGAGTGTGTGTGTGTGTGTGTGTGTGTGTGTGTGTGTGTGTGTGTGTGTGTGTGTGTGCGCGCATGCGCCCCACACGCTCGCGGGCAGGCATGTGCATCTTGGGAAAGAAAAAAAAGTAGCAAACATTGTTATCAGGTATCTGCGTGCTGAAGATACGATAGAAAGAGTTCATACCATATCAGGAGGTTAGTGGCAATACACTACCTGGACATGTAATATGGCAGGATGTGCAGTCAACATTAGCACAAAGAATGTAGCACTGGCACTCTCCCCTTTGGTATTTGCATTATATTTAGAACCACTGGCAAAGAAAATAAGGGATTCAGAAATTCAAGGATATAATTGGTATGGTAGTCAAGAAAAGTTGGCTCTATTTGCAGATGATATTATTTTATACCAGACAAAAAAAGAAAGGGACATTTCAGTGCTGTGGAACATACTGTGCCAGTTTCAAATCTTTTCAGGTTACAAAATGAATGAAGTTAAAACAAAGGCAAGAGCAGTAAATTCTGCGCCCATATACAAATTGGTTCAGCAATATCCACATGTATGGGGACATGATAAAATGAAGTCCTTAGGAGTATGGATTAAAAATTATTCTGGTGTGACAGCTAAGGATATGTGGAAAAAGACTTGTTTTTAAACAAAAGAGAATAAAAAACTGAGAAAATGGAAGGTCTGTCATATGGATATCAGTTCTAAGATACACGTAGTTAAAATGTTTTTAATCCCTTTAATTACACAGGTGTCAGGCATATTTTTATCAACCAAAGAAGTTGTGGACAGCAATTTACAAAGAACTGAAAGATTTTATCTAGGAGGGGAAGATGTCAAGAGTCAAATGGGATAACCTTATTCTTCAAATCTGGTAATCCCAATCTGCCCTGTTCTATTGGAAGGGGTATTTCAGAGCAACACAGTTAAGGTTCCTATACATAACACAAGCAAAAAACTATAAATCAAAGAGATGATGATGAAACGGGGGAAAGCTCAAGAAACAAGGAGAGCCTGGGATTTTGGATACAGACCTTTAAGGAGATCAATAATCATATATAATATTATATTCATAAAGCAGCAGAAAGTATTCTAAGAACTAAGTCAACACGGGAATGAAGAAAGGAGATTCTGCCAATAGAGATGACTGCAATTAGGGATAC
>NC_056743.1:924272435-924367435 GCF_019279795.1 Protopterus annectens | reverse complement strand
TGGTAAGGTCAGACCACAAAATGGTCTCCTCTGAAGTAAAAATAAAATCTGGCCCCTCAGCTCAACTGCGAATATTCAGGAACTATTCTAGGGCTAACTTCCTGCTATTAAGTGAGAACCTGGCACAAATTTCAAGCCCCTATAAACCCGGAGAACACTTCTGCCTATGCAGAACTGTTACAGAAACCTTGTACAAGCATGTTAATAGCTGCATAGAGGCAGCTGTACTCACCAGGAAGAAGTGCCGAATTAACTCAAAAAAACAAGACACCCTGGTGGAATCACACCATTAATCGATGTATAACAGGAGGAATAACATCAATGCAAAAATTAGGAGGTGCAGCACCCAGCAGGATAAAAGCACTCTCATCAAGCTAAACAAACAACTCAGAGGACAAATAAAATTTGAGGTAAGTTTGGCCTCCCAGACCAAGGCCAATCACAAAGCATTCTTTAGCTATGTCCGCAACCTCAAAGGCAATACACAATTGTGTGCAGAGCTCATTGCAAACAGAGCCACCTATATTGAGCCACAAGATATAGCAAACTTCCTGGCTGATAAATTCAGCCCAGACAATATCCCAGGATGCCTTCTAAATAGAATGAAACATGACCTATCAGGGTCTCTGGAATTACTATTCAGCCGTAGCCTCCAAACAGGCTTTGTGCCTCATGAATGGAGAAAGGCAACAGTCATCCCTCTGCACAAAAGTTGGCCATCTACAGACCCTGGAAACTACAGACCCATAAGTCTCACTAGTCTTATATGTAAAGCCATGGAAAGAATTAAAATGGAGATGATCATTAGAGACATAGTAAACCTCCAGACACTGGACCCAACCCAGTCTGGTTTCATCAAGGGCAGATCATGCCTATTCAACCTGGTGGACTTCTTTGAGAAGATCACCAAAGCAATGGATGAGGCCAAAATCATTCACACTGCCTACTTTGACCTGGCCAAGGCATTGACAATACCCCACTCGGGCACTGTGGACAAACTCAAGAGGTTAGGTATAAACCCATAGGTCATCCGGTGGATAGGTCATCCGGTGGATAGACAACTGGCTCACAGACAGGACCTAGGAAGTTAGAACTAGGGAGTACACCTCTATAAAGAGGCCAGTCACAAGTGGAGCCCTCAGGCATCAGTTCTCGGACCACTCCTTTTTGGCATTTACTTCTCAGAAGTCAAGGCCAATGTCAGTGATGTCTGGCTGACTAAATTTGCAGATGACTGCAAATTAGGAGCTGTCATTGAATCTCATACTGACGCAAATGTTCTCCAGGAGGGGCTGACACAGACAAACAACTGGTGTCAGAGCCATGGACTAAAACCAAACACCAAGAAATGCATAATAGTACCCCTTTGGGAAGTCATCCATCCCTGGTAACTATCACATTAACAACACACCCCTTTGAGTTGACCCAGTAGTCAGGGACTTGCGGACACACATAGATAGTAATCTAGCCTCTGATCATCACTTGTCCACAGTGGTGAGGAAATCATTCTACGTTGCTCAACTTATAAACAAAGGTATGGCATCCAAGTCCAAGGAAGTCACTGTTCCACTGTCGGTATTCATCAGGCCTATCACTGAGTACAATGCCCCTAAAAATATAAAACAAAAAACTTCCGACTCACCACGTATAATAAATTATTGCTTTTTATTATTAAAATGAACAGAAGGTAAGCGCTTTCGCGTATGCTACCATACGCTTCATCAGACAATTTTAGTATGCTAACATCAAAGGATTTATAGGGAGGCTTAGCCAATAAACAAGTGCATTGAATTAATCAATTAGCAGCAAAATTCATTAGAAAAAATCAAAACCTTAAAGGCATTCAGCTGATTTAAAAAAGGGGGAGAGAGCTGTACTTTAAAACAACTAATTTGAGCAAATTATTTCATTTAAAAAGATCAAATTAAAATAACCAGTTAAAAAATGTATCTACAATAAAACATATGATGAACAAGAATGCATTCATAGAAAATATAAAGTCATTGTAGTGGAGAGCGTTTCATAGCGCTTCAAAAATTCATTCAGAAAATCAATGCAACAAGATAGCTCTCTGTTATTCTAAACATAATGCTGCAAGAGTATTTAACAGTTCTTTAGAACAGAATAAATATTTTTTATCTCTGAGATATGCTTTATACAACCAAACTAACGTTTAATGCAGATCCTACTGACATAAGTCATTATAAAAACTTATGAACACAATTACAGCTCATATATTACATATATAGAGTTAAGCAGTATTTCTCAAAGAACCTTTATGTTGACTTTACTGGTATGTGCCAGAATTTCATTGCATAAGTACTTAATATTTAGAAAAGCAAGCTAATAATCAATTAACTATGTAGAATAAATAAAAGAATAGTCGAATAGTTGAATAAATATGCACATAAATATGTAGAGATATAATTAAATACATAAATAAATAAACAGATAGGTATGTATGTACATTTCATAATTTAATACAGTATGAATGTGAATATAAATATATAAATAAATAGATATGATTAACATGTATATATGATGCATTTAAAAATTCACTATAGCTAAAATTTATTATGCAATAAGATAAAAAATTTTTTTGGAATACTGTCAAGAGGCCTAATAACTTTTTGAAATAATCACAACTTAATTAATAAATAAATAAATAAATAAATAAATGAATGAAGGAATGAATGAGTAGAACTGGGGGCTGCTGGATGAATCTATCAGTTCTGCAAAATAATATCATCTTCGATTATTAAGAAATGATCTAATGGTGATATAGTTATTCAGACCTGGAGGGTTATGACCTCTCAGTTTAAGTATCCACTTCAGTTCATTTAATTCTATCTGGTTTAAGTAGTCACCACCTCTGTCAGTAGCTTCTACCACTTGCAGCACCCTGAATACAAAGGAATGTGATGGATTAGAAATCACATGCTTAGCCAGTGCATTCAACTCATTTTTCTTTTTTATATCATATTGATGGTTGTATATCCTATTTTTGAGTTTCCTTTTGGTAAGGCCTATATAGAATGCATTGCAAAGTTCGCATGTGGCTAAATAAATTAGACCAGAGGTGTCACAGTTAGCTCTAAACCTAGGTGTAAAAGTGAAGTCAAGGTCTGGGTGCACAAAAACTTGATTTTTAGTTATAAACTTGCAATAATTGCAATTATAACATGGATACGTTCCAGGAGATTCATTGATGCATGTCTTATTATGTATCAATCTTGGCTTTTTATCACATAACAAAGATTTTAGGTTCTTATTACTTCTGTATGTTATATGGGGAGTGTTACCTAGTAATCTTTTTGTAGGTTCATCTAACGTTAAAACTCTCCAATTATTGACCAGTATTTTCTTAATACTCATGAAATCATTGGTGTATGTAGTAATGAAAGAAACTCTTTCAGTATGATCAAATTTATAGGCAGTATTCATAGAGTTAACAACCTGGTGGCCAGTACTGACTTCATGTGAAGTCAGAAATTTTAATGGCAAAACGTTGTTTCTAGCTTCCATAACTAAGTCATGATTATACCCTCTTGCTAGGAACATGTCCATCATTTTATCAGCTTCTTTGTTCAAATCATTCTTGTCAAGGCATATTTTACTTAGTCTAACAAACTGACTTTTCAAAATGCCTTTAAATATGTGACGAGGGTGCATGCTGTTGTATCTCAAGATGGTATTCCTCCAGCATTCTTTCTTAAACAGTGTAGTAACTAGTCTTCCTCCTCTAATATTTATACTAACATCTAAAAAGTTAACAGATAGGTAAGACGTTTCAACTGAAAACCTCAAAAAAGTGGTAGTGGTTTCTAGGTAGATCTTAAAATCATTAAACTCATTGGCAGAGCCATCCCAAACAATCAGAATATCATCCACAAAGCGTTTGTACAGCACAACTTTGTGAAATGATGGGTGTGTAAAGACATTATTCAACTCCCAGTGATGTACAACTAGATTTGCGTATGTGTTTGCACATGGTGTTCCCATGGCCACACCACAGGACTGAAGATAAAGTTGGTCCCTAAATGCAAACACATTGTTGCTCAATACCATGTCCAGTAATTGACAAATCATAATGGCATTGTTCCCTTTCAAGTCTTGGTGGTGTTGTAATAATTCACGAATGGCATCAATCCCAACATCATTGGGGATTGAGGTAAATAAACTTTGCACATCCATTGTGATTAAAAGATGTTTATTCTGTATAAATTCAAGGTCCAAAGACTGTATAAAATCTATAAGCTGGTATGTATCTTTAAGGACCGTTGGTATGGCTTCTAAAAGGGGTCTAAGCGTTTTCTCTAAAAAAATAGATACATTTTCAGTGACCCATTTGGCACCTGATACTATCGGCCTCATGGGTGGTGGTAAAGTACCCTTGTGCATTTTTGGTAGTCCTTTAATAACGGGTACTACCGGGTGCTCAATAAAAAAGAAATCATATAAACTGTTAGTTATTTGACAACACATTAGCATATCATACATATCATCTTTAACAGTTTTAATAATGCAATTAAACTTGGCTTGATCAATTAGGACATATGTATTGTCTGCTTCCAACATGTTATTCATTAAAGAATTATAGTCAATCATATTAAAAATGGCTAGGCCTCCTCCCTTGTCAACTGGCCTAAAAATAAGTGAATCATCATTCCTCAAAATTTGTAATGAGTCAATATTTCTACTTGACATATTAAAAAAAGCACATTGCCTTGTGCCATTGTTAAAATAATTATAAAAATCTGCTTCACACAATTTAACAAACGAATCTACATGAGCTGGCATGGCTGGTGTAAAAGAACTTTTCTTTTTAAATACAGGAATAGTAGCAGAATTTAAAGTAGAGGCATTTGTATCTTTGTTAAAAAGCAGTTTCAAACTGACAGTACGTGCAAAACAACGCAAATCAATCAGTAAATCGGAAAGTATACTCCCTCGTGAAGGGACAAAAGAAAGACCATTATTAAGTAATTCAATGTCACTATCAGTCAAAGTATAGTCCGACAAATTAAAATAAAGCGTGCTTACTGCCTTTGCCTTCTTGGTTGATAGGTGTTCATCTCGCCTGATAGTTTTCGTTTCCTGCTCTCCCAGCTGTTTCTTCTTCCTTTCGGAAAAGTTTGTTTCCTTATGGGCAAAGGTAAAAAAGGATTGTTGTCCTGGTTGCACCTTTTACTAATGGCTCCCGTAGGATTTCTTTGAGCTTTAGCTGCATTGTTAGCTTCTTGGTTCGGGAGTGGTGTAGAAGCTAGAGAAGCACTGGTAACCGAAGCGAATGTCTCCGGTGGTGTAGTGAAGGAGTCGTGTGACGTATCAACAGTGACGCTAGTCTCGGTGGCTGTTGAACCAATAGCACCAGGTGCAATGAGTGTGCGATCTAGTGGCGCTGAATTCGAAACAAAGTTCTCATCTAAATGCTGGTTATCATGCCTTCTCGGCCAAACAAACACATTGCCAGTAGAAAAATCTTTAAAGTCGCGTTGAAGCTTTTTAGTTTTGATTTGTTGCAGCTTCAAGGCATATGTGTTTACTTGGCTGTACAAATTATCAAGTTTTAAGGTGCAGGAGGAATGAAGGAAGTTCTTTCTAAGGTCTGTGTTGAGGTCATTGACCTTAGAAATCAATTCAGCTTCGAGCGGTTCAAAGTAGTCTATTAGAAGTTTCATATGCTTATGGCTGGCTTCAATATTGATGTCCTGCCATTTTTTTAGGAGCAAAGGGTGTGTATCACCATAAGTAGGCATAACCAGTATGCGCATGCCTCTAGGTATTAATTTGTAGTGAAGGCATGCCTCTAAATGCTTACGCTGCCAAGCCATTCTCTGCAATTTATACAAGTCATTCTCTAGTATTTTCATACTAGAATCAAACAGTTCAATGTTGGAAATGTCATTGTCTCTTACAGTTGAAGCAGCTACTTTCAGATCCAGAGCCAATAAAGGGTTCGACTTACTAGAAGTTATAGCTGTCCATTGTTGCTCATTAGTCAATCGCCTCGGTTCCGGATTATAGTCCAACTCAAGTTCCATATTAGCCATGAACGTGTGCAGTAGAGGTCCGTAAAATGCAAGCAGATAAAAAACTAGAACGGCTCTCTTACTGCCAAGGAGTCAGTGGTTAAAATCCAGCAGTAAATATAAAACAAAAAACTTCCGACTCACCACGTATAATAAATTATTGCTTTTTATTATTAAAATGAACAGAAGGTAAGCGCTGAGTACAATGCCCCCTTTGATATGTACCAAACTAGGCATATCCAACAACTGGAACATCCACAGAGGTTCCTCACTAAAAAAAATACAGGGCGTAAGTAATATGTCCTGTGCAGACCAACTCAAGGCCCTATCCCTGCATTGTCACCTACAGGCTTTTGAGGGGAAATCTATGCTTGGCATACAAGGCATTGTCAGACCCCACTCTGATGGACCTCCTGCATATCCACAAAACAAACAGTCCCAGAATTACCCATTCTAAAGACTTTAGCCTTGCCTGTGATATAAATAGGACCTGCTGGAGAGATAGGCATGTATCCCAGAGACTACGCAGTCTATGGAACAGGCTCCCCCATCCATGTGAAGCAGAGTTCCTCCCTAACCCAATTCAAGTGCAACCTGGACAACTGCATGGGAAACCGGAAATTCATCCCTGGTTTGGCACCTATGTCTCTAATGCAAACAGGTAACCTGTAAATGGTTCAGCTCCCAGGCCCATGCTTACACTTACCAAGGGTATCAGAACTTGTCAGAGACTTGGGATGCATGGCTAGACTTAAAAAGGCCCTTGAGGTCGTTAGCCTAGTAAACATCTACAAACCTATTAATAAGCAAATAAATACTACACTGCTTCAAAATGGTAAACTAAAGCTCAATCTAAGCTGTTCCTTACTGTTTATACATGCACTTGTTCTCCATTTTATTATATAATACAGTCCCACTACATATTCCTGTGCGATTCTCATTCTTATGCTTGTAGAAGCCATACTTTCATTATGACTTTTTGATGTGAACGTTATTTTTCTACAGCCTTTCTTTCTAGATTTTTATTGTACATGGATTCTGCTCATACGAACCTCCTGTTCAAGTAAAAATGATAAATAAATAAATAAATAAAAGAAGTTGAATTTAAATTAGTTTTTCTGCCAAGTTTAGCAACCACAGGTCAATTATGCAAAACTCTACAACATTCAATTTCAAATTCCATCTAAAGGAATAACCAAAAAACAATTGGCTCTCCTCCTGCTCCAATTCTGGGTCAACTTCACTCTATTCTAATTTACACTTAGTCTCCTTATATTCTCCCATAACACCACCACATACCAATCACCATCAATTGCGTCTTGTATTTAATCTATACCATCTGCCATTTAACAACCTAACCATGCTCAAGTCCCAATTAGTCTAGGTGTATATTTGTTGCATCAATGTTGGGTCTACTTCACTTACTCGAATGGCCACATCACAGACTTTCACTTCGCCAAGATAAAAGGACTGACAAACCAGAAGACCGACATCCGGAACACTGACATTCCACTTCAGGTAAGTAACCGCTTGGCCATCCTGTTCAACTTTGCTCCTTACCCCCCCCCCCCATGGTAGTGCGATCCTGGAGTTGGTATATTTAGTTAAAGGGGTGTGGGTTTACTTTTTTTTTTTTCCGGGATGGCCAAGCGGTTACTTACCTTGTGTCGAAAGTCGGTGTTCCAGATGTCGGTCTTCTGGTTTGTCGGTCCTTTCGTCTCGGCGAAGTGAAAGTCGGTGAGGTGGCCATTCGAGTAAGTGAAGTAGATCCATCAATGTTATATGTATGTATCTTTCAAGTTACTTGGTTTGTGTTTTACAGCCTTGGAACACATACTAAACTAAATTTGTGAGCTTTTTGTTAAGATGGCCAATGTGGAGCTGTACTTCTCTCACAGGTAGTATGCTGTTATTCTATGCTAAAAAGATTTTTATTGTTACTATCTGTTACATCACATTCTATTCCATATGCATGTATTCTCTGTATAACTGTGGAGCTTATTTCCCTAGGCCTCTACTGAAAACGGGCCACTGGCCCAGTAGGACCTTCCTGGTAAACAAATTTAAAATAAAAAAAAAAAGTTATGTACTCACCATAACGTTCCATGTGAGTTGTTCCATCTCGCCTTCATTCTTCACTGATGGGTTTGGAGTCGACACAGCCGACTAGCAAGCTCAAAGTTTTCCAGTAGCTCGAGACTTAGCCCCTTATCCCACAATGCACTGCGGGAATTACCTCAGATCTTGTTTACTGCGTACCATATAGTGATACTCTAATTATTCTGCCTAGGAATGAAGACACATTGAGAAACCAAGATGAAGACAGCCTCCAGGTCAACTGCCAGCCAGGAGGGGGAAGGAGGGAGGGATGTGAGAATGAAGGAGAGATGGAACAACTCACATGGAACATTATGGTGAGTACATAACTTCTTTATGTGAAGATGTTCAATCTCGCCGTTTATTCTTCACTGATGAGTAGGTCCCTAGCACCCTAACCCTGGGTGGCTCACGGAAGTACACTCTTCAGAACCGTAGAACCAAATGAAGCCCTGTCCCTGGAGGCCTTATCCACTTTGTAATGAGTTATAAAAGTGTGAGATTTAGACCATGTGGCTGCAACACAGATGTTGTCTAGAGATAATTTGACTTGAAAGGCTGAATAGGTAGAAACTGCTCTGGTTGAATGAGCCTTCACCTTACTAGGCAAGGGCATGTTATGACAAGAATAGGTGTAAGTGATACAATCCGACAGCCACTTAAGAGTTGTTTTGGCGACTGGTTTACCTTTCCTGGCCTCAGAAAAAGACACAAAAAGCTGATCTGATTTCCTAATCTCTTTTGTTCTGTCTAGATAAAATCTAAGTTGTCTTTGTCTGTGAACATCAAGTTTGTGCAACATATACTCCAATTTGTTGGTGTGATTAGGGAAGAAAACAGGGCAATTCAATGACTTGATTAATGTTAATCTCTGAATATACTTTAGGCAAAAAGGATGGGTTTGTCCTGAGAGATACTCTGTCAGCATGAAAGACCATATAAGGAGGCTTGATGGATAGGGCTTGGAGCTCTGACACTCTGCGGGCTGAAGTAATGGCTACTAGGAAGATAGTTTTCCATGATAGAAATTTTAGCTCACAAGATGATGCAGGCTTAAAGGAAGGAAGAATGATGCAAGATAACATAAAATTCAAATTCCCGGGAGAATAAGGAGTCTTCACTGGAGGTCTCATGTGAAAGGAACCTTTTAGAAAAGCTTTAGACAATCGGTGAGCCATAATATTCAATCCATCAATCTCTATATGGAAATTAGATATAGCAGCCGCTGCTCCTTTGTTGAAAATTTCTGTCAAGAATTGTAAAATAGAAGACGATGGTGCTTGGTAAGGGTCAATATTATGGTAGGAAGCCCAAATGGAAAATCTCTGCCACTTACTAAGATACAACTTTCTAGTGGAAAGCTTATGGGAAGCCAACAAAATTTGACTAGTGTCATGGGAACATTTATAAAGCCTGGCTATGCGGGGAATTGGAGCAGCCAAGTGGTTAGCTTCAGTGTCTGCAATGAAGGATGGAGATCCCTTGATGGATGTGTCAATAAGTCCGGAACTGGGTCCAGGATCATTGGGTCTTCCAGAATGTGATGGCAAAGAAATGGAAACCAAATCTGCCAAGGCCAATGAGGGGCTATAAGGATGATTGTCCGTCCCAGCTTTCTGTAAAAATCTGGGTATCAGTGGAATTGGGGGAAATGCATAGAAGAGACCCAGGGGCCAATCGTGGACAAGAGCATCCCTCGGGGACTGACCTGGTGGGGGAATCAGGGAAAAATAGCTTCTGCATTTGTTGTTGATATGACTGGCAAACAGGTCGCAGGAAGTCTGGTCCCATTTGCGGAAAATCCTGTCCACAATCTCTTGCTTGAGGGACCATTCATGGGGCAATAAAATTGCTCAGTTTGTCCGCTATGACGTTGGATTTTCCAGGGATGTGCATTGCTAACAGAAAGCACTGGGATGACACTTCCCACTGCCATACTCTGAGGGCTTCTCGGCAAAAGGGGGTAAGACTTGGTCCCACCTTACTTGTTCAGGTACCAGACCACTGACATGTTGTCTGTCTGTATTGCAATTGTCCCTAGAGGAAGAGAGTCCTGAAAGCATTGCAATGCTAGAAGTATTGCTCTCATCTCCACAACATTGATATGCAGATGTGATTTTTGATCTGTCCATGTGCCTTGGGCAGTCTTTCCCTGAAAATTCCCCCCCCCTGCCCCCCCCCACCCTTTCAGGGAAGCGTCCGTGGTCACAGTGGCAACTGGAGGGGGTAGCATGAAGGGACGTCCTATTGTGACATGAAGAGACGTCAACCACCACTGAAGATCCTTCTTGCAAGAATTCCTTATCAGGATTGTGTGATTCATTGGAAGTTCTTGGTAAGACCATTGCGTGAAAAGGAGCCACTGAAGAATCCTCATATACATCCTTGCTAACAGGATTGCCAATATTGCTGCTGCCATCAATCCTAGTACTTTCAATACCTCTGCAGCTGGTGCTCTGTTCTTTGATACCAAGGACGTGATGTGTTGGCGAAGAATACAAACCCTTTCTGGTGGAAGACGAAGAGTGGTGGTTGATGTGTCTAATTCTGTCCCTATAAAAATGATATGCTGTGATGGCAACAAGGCAAACTTTTCGAAGATGGCTGTAAAGCCTAGCCAATTGCAGAGTGTCAGAGTAGCCTCTCTTGCTTGAAGAAGTTGATGCCTGGTGGTGGAGGTAAGGAGCCAATCATCCAAGTACGGAAACACCTGGAATCCTAGACGCCTCAGGTGAACCGTGACTACTGCCATGCACTTGGTGAACACTCTGGGGGCTGTAGTGTGACCAATATGCAGAGTTCGGAATTGATAATGATTGGTTCCCAGCCTGAAATGCAGGTGATCCCTGGATGGTCTGGCCATCTTTATGTGGTAGTATACATCCTTGAGATCGATCGAGCACATCCAATTTTCTTTCCCTAAAAAGGGAAGTTTGGACTGTAACGTGACCATTCAGAACTTCTCTTTCCTCACAAATTGGTTGAATCTGCCGAGATCCAAAATGGGTCTCCAGTCCCATGTTTTCTTTGGAACCAAAAATAATCTTGAGTAAGTTCCAAATCCTGTTTGGTCTGCCGGGACTGGCTGGATGACTTTTTTTTCTAGCAACCGGTGTACCTCTATTGTTGCTTGTTCCCTGTGACTGGGTGGAAAGTCCGGGAATTTTTTGACGGGATGGGGCTGGGTGGAGAACGGTATGAAATACACTCTGGAAATGATACTTTGTACCCAATTATCGTGTGTTATATCTCGCCAGGCTTCTGGGTACAATGACAAGTGACCCCCGACTGTCTCCAGAGTAGGACAGCCAGGCCTCCCTTCAGGAGTGCTGGTAGGACTGACCAGAGAAGTGATCACTTTCACCCTGGTGTTGCAGACCCCCTCTGCCGCGTGGGCGGCATCTTCCATTGTAACCCCCTCCTCTGCCTCTGGAGGGGGGGGGGTCTCCACGTGTGCCTTGAAAGGCTCCTTGGGCTTTCCAGAACCACATCTTTAGGATAGGGTCAAGTGGGGGTGGAAAAACATACTCCAATGGCAGACAGAGTCTTTCCTTCTTGTCTATACCTGGTCAAAGTCTCCTTCACCTTTGGCCCAAACAAGGAGGAGCCGTCAAACGGGGTATTCGTAAAGGAAGATTTAATGGGTTCCGCGAAGGAACAGAGTCACATCCAGGCATGCCTATGAAGAGCAATTCCTGTACCTGTAGCTCTACTCGAACTATCAGCTATGTGAGATACGAGATGCATGGATGAGTTAACTATTGAATTAAGGGTAGCAAGCTTGGTAGCAACTTGTCAGATACACTCGTAGCTACAGCACCCTGAAAAGTATCTCCCAACTCCTTAAGGAGATCACTCTGCAGTCTGGCAAAATGGGTCAAGTAGTTCAGTGATCTGAGTGAGAAAGTCACTGAACTAAACATGCGTTTCCCATATCTATCCATGATCTTGGATTCTCTGTTAGGAGGATGGATAGAAGAGGAAGTCTCAGACATTTCCTTTTTGGTGGCTACCGCCACCACTATGGCATCAACAGGGACTCCCTTGGTCAAAATGGACTTATCTACAGGGGCAGAAATATACTTATTAGGCCTCCTAGGGACAGGTTCCATATATTCTGGTGACTCCCACACCCTACGAGAGTCCAGATCCATAAGTTCATCATAAGGCGGAGACACCCAAGAGGTGGAAGGTTGAGACTCGAATGCCTTCAGGAGAACTGACTCATCCTCAGGTAGGGCTCTTGGACTGCCAATCACCCCTCTGCCTAAGAATTTCAAGAATCTCTGCAAAGGAGATGTCCTCAGAGGGGGATCTAGGGGACCCTTCTGATTCATCCAGTCGGTGTCTGATGTTAGAGACTCATGTGGGGAGTTCAAATGCCTCCTCTTACATAACCTCTTCCTGGGAACTTCTTCAGGGGGAGCCTCTGGAGAGGTCTCAGAAGAGCAGGGAGCACCCTGTGGGGCTACCTGAGGCTCTGGATCTCTACGCTTGGGATGACCGGAGGAAACAGAAACTGATACAGGCACTTTAGGGGAGGAAGAGGCCAGACCCAGAGTTGAGGAAGTCTTAGGAGACAACACTCACCTCATGGCTTCGAATGCACCATGGCTCTGATGAGGAGGAGTCAACAGATCATGAGGAGCCTTGATCCCCTCCCGCACTGAAGCAGTGGGCTCTGAGCCCAAGGTAGGAGCAGAGCTCACCCGATAAGCCCTGAGAGGAAGAGTTGGCACCAAGTCCATGCGACTATCCTCCCCAGACCCGACCGAAGAGTGTCAGCTCCTAGAGTCCCCAGTCGGTGCCGAGGACGTCCGAGCAGATGGAGCTGATGACACTGGAACAGGTGTTGGCTACAAGGGATCCACAATCATCAGGTCAGCCTCCTCCAGCTCCGAAGGTCCGGTATGGCTCGGAGGAGGAGCAGACAATTCAGGAGTAATGGTCTTCGGCTCCGACATTTGGGTCTGAGCCGGCAGCAATTTAACTAGGCCTGGTGCCTTTAAGAGCTTTGGAACCAGCCATTCCATATCCAGATTGGACAGGCTGACCGAAGACCTGAAGGAGTGAATAGATGGCGCCGATTGGAGAAGTGGAGACGGAGGTTTTTCGGCAACCAGTTCCAAAGCAGTGTCCAGGGTCTGAAAAGAACAGACTGTTGGCTCCAAAGACAGTGGAGCCAAAGTCACAACACTTTCCAACTTTTTCCCTTTTTTTGTCCTGGATTCTGAGGAAGATTTGGACAATCTGATGGCCCCATCCTCGTCAGACAATGCCTCTGTGAAAGGGTGTTTAATAATACCCCTGTCAACTAACTTCCTCTTACTTTCTGAAAGCACTCAAGTGGAAAAAGAGTGGCAGATACTACATGACTCCTGCAGGTGCACCTCACCCAAGCAGTACACATACTGCACATGGGCATCCGTAACGGACATCTTTTATCCGCAGTCTGGCCACTTCTTGAACCCAGACTTAGAATGCTTTTCCCTTCCTTCTAACATAGCAACTAACTTCCTGAAAAAAAATCACAAGATCAAGAAAAACAAACACTATTTAACTATATAAAAATAGTTTAACTCAGAAATGAGTAATCTAATAATAGTATTCAAACAGCCCAAAAGGGGCAACTTTAATATATCTAAAGGCTATATACAATTCACTACAAACAGCAATGCAAAAAGACAGCACAAAAGCCCAAAAAGGCAACTAGTAACAAGTAATCTAACAAGCTGTACAATAAGGCAGGTAAGAAAAGGCTCAAGGATAACAGGCCGAAGGCAAGCACTAGAGATTTAGTATGAAAAGGGAAAAACAGAAAAATCTGCTAAACTAGGTAATACTATGTAAATATAATAGTAGAAAGATATAAAAATGCAATGCAAAATCTTGCTGAAAGTTGAAAATTCCCACAATAGTCTCGAGCAATGCTGGAAACCAAGAGATCAGTGCCGCAGCAAACTAGATCTGAGGTAATTCCAGCAGTGCATTGTGGGATAAGGGGTTGGGTCTTGAGCTACTGGAGAACTTTGAGCTTGCTAGTCAGCTGTGTCAGAGCCGAGGATCGGCTCCGAACCCATCAGAGAAGAATGAACGGTGAGATTGAACAACTTCACATTAATAATTATCACATAACATTGGCATTTGTAATCCAATTCTCAGTCCTGCTTGTCAAAAATCCAAAAATAAAAGGAGTAACAGCCCTTTCCACAAATGTGTATCTCTTGGTTTATTTTCTCCAAGTGCTGTTGGTTTCTAATACCACAACAGGAATGGATCCCATTCCTAAGTTAGGGTACAATTATAGTTCATAAAATTAGTATAGCTTCTTAGCCAAGAGTACTCTTCTTCATCCCCACAATAGACCCAGAATCACCTTTATTGGTAGCATGTTTAAATATGATTGTAAATACTTTTTTATTAGCCCTGCTGCTCCTACTACTACTGAAACTGAGTATCTTTCATCCACATTGTCCTCATTTCTACTTGCAAATCCTGATAATTTATGACTTTGTATTGCTCTGTACATAAAACATTGCAATTGCTGGGTGTAGCAATTTCAATGATCAATTCTATTTTTGTCTTTTTTCCCCCATGGACTACATCTGGTTTTCTTCCATCTATTTTTGAACGGTTTATAATGGATGATCCCATAGGATATAAACCATCATTCTTAATGCTTGGTGGTTCAGGTTTCGAGTGCTTCTCAGCTACTTCTGTACTGTAGTGTTTGCACAATACCCAGTGCAACAGTCTTGACACATTGTGTCTTTCAATGTACAGACCCTCTGCCATGAGTGTATCATACCCAGCAGAGAGATGTACAATTACATTTTCCAGTTCTGTTTTGCAGAACATACATTTGTTTGTTTCTTCCTTTCAACTGAATTAGTAAGCTAGCATGTACACAATAAACTGTCCTGAGCTTCTATTGGCCTTTCATCTCTTGGTTTTAGTTCATTATTCCCCGACTATTCTTGTGTCAAATTTTTATCAACATCAAGTTGTTCCAGATGATCTGTATACCTGCCATTGTATTTATGGACTTTCCACTTTTTGCTCCCTTTCTCTTGGTATTGTTCTTTATAATCTTTTATTTTTGTTTTTTTTACATAGTCAGCTGTTGTCTGGTTTGACCTCCATTGCCACTTTCTTCCAAAATGCTTCTAATAAAGTAAGCAAAGGTGTCACCTTAGACTTCTTCTCTTCATGCTTTGTAAGTTTCACAATGTTTGGATCTGAGGAAGTTAGCAAACATGCATTCAGTCCCATGACTGCACATCTGTACACAGTCAATTTCATGGAGACTCCTACCTCATTAAGAGCAAGGAATGTTTAATCTTGGCATGCACAGCTTTTTTTATACATTGTTTGATAAGCATGAAGCATTTTTCTTCTTTTCTTGTCTGATTCAATAATTTTTGAGGCCAGTCAGTCACACCTAAGCTGTACGTTAGAGCAAAAAGATCAAACTGATTTATAGCTTGGATTATTCCTAGATGTCAAAGGAGTTTTCAACAATATCCTTACTGTGCTTTGTTTTCATCTGTTCGTGTTTTACTGCTGACCCCCTTCTACTCCCAAATATTTACACACACCCTCTTGCTCAAAGTTTCTTTATACTGTATTCCTGTCCAATGTTCATATTTTCTTGGTGCTGCAGCTTTCCTTGTATAAATTTTGCTTTTGCACATGTATCGAGACCAAATGTCATTTTTATATCATCTGAGAAAATTTTGACCATTTGTAATTGTGCTTTCATATTCTCCTCTAATTAATTATTCAGTTTTAAAGTAACCACAAAATGAAGGCAAGATGACTTTAGCAAGGTTGGTTTCAGCGAGTTAAACTATGACCATAGGCTAATCTATCAAGTTAACAGCTTAATGGCTTAAGGGCAAGACAAAACAATGACAACAAAGATTCACACTGGAATATCACCCTTACAATCTTTATCCTTAGGACAGGGATTCGAACTTGCTCATGGCTTTGCTGCAAAGTGGTTTGCAACTTTTTTCATAGTCACTGCAATCAGTGTAGGGTGCATCTTGTACATCTGTAAGCATTTCATTATCCACAAACATGGAACATATCGGTCACCCTCTAAGAGCAAGAAATCTGGAGAAAGCCAGGAATAATGGGGGGGACAAAGGTCCAAAATTAGGACAGATTTTAAAATTTGCTCCTATAAACTTAAGAAAAAAGCTGCCAGAACATCAGGTTTTAAATTATGTATTTTTTGAAGGGCATTAAATCTGAAACTGAAATGTATGTCATTATTTAGGGACTTTGAACCTCAATACTTTGCCAGAAAACCACAAATTTTAAGAGGAACAAGCCAAAAATATGTGGCAAAACTCTGGACAGCTAAGTATGATGTGGGATGCTGTCAAGTTCTTTTTTTATGTAATTTATCCCTGCCATACTTAGATTCATCCCCTTTTTTACAATTCTCTAGCACTTTACTTAACATAGATGATCATTTGTTCCACATGACTTTTTATTATTTTTGTTTTTTTCCCCATGATTGATTTTTTTTCTAGATGGCTATAGACTCTGTCTACATCAATTCCAGTATTTAATTTATGCATTTTTGTTAGGCAAGTTATTGGTCTACAGTTCTTGGTATGGCTGCATGTTCACTTTTAAAGAGGAATATTGTCTTTCTGCCTCTTTGTGGACATCTGCTGATTTACAAATAACTGCAAAGACCCCAATCTAGAATTCCATGTGCAGTTCAGAAGAATTAATTCCTGCAAAAACAGAAAGTGAAAACTGTGCAAAGAAGGATAGCAAATATCAGTGATGTACCTAGAAATTTATAAAAGGGGACATGTACTTGGCTTTTTAAATCATAAGTGTGCATCCTGGACGAACATTAGCAGTCTAGGCAACAGGCATTGTCTCAAAGGAAGAGACATTTGTCTTTTCCATTGTTCCACTCCATCTATCTGTTCCAGAAAGTGGAAAATTTTAATTCCTTAATATTTGTGGCTATATAAACAGTTGTTCAACATCTTTCAAGGAAGAAATTAAGAAAAACACATTTTTCCAAATTGAGAAGCCAGCTTGCCTCATGGGGGTGGGTGGAATGCAGATCTGAAAATGTGCATTTAAAATAGTGATATTTACATATTATTTCTGTGAAGAATCAGATTAAATGCAAAAAAAATAGTTATTAAATTTATATTCAGTTCCAAATGATTGGTGAAACAGCAATGTGCTTAGTCATTTTATGCATGCATCTTTGGGCACTGGTGGATTGGAACAAGTGACAATGAATTACTACTAAAGAAGTTATTGCAAGCCTGATGTACTGCACACTTTTTTACTGTGTGCAATGAGAAGGCCTAAACTAATTATTTGCCATCCAGAGTAAACTGTAAATGTTTCTTTGACTTAAGGGAAGCTCACCGTGGCAATGTGGGAACCTGTGAACTAAGGGAGCATAACAAGCGACTCCACGGAGAAAGCAGAAACAAAGACTAGAGGGAAACTTTTGTATGTGATCACAACTAAATCTCAAGAGAGCAGCATCATGTTATCTGAGTCTGGGTATGAAAATGAAAAGGAGTGGCTGAAAAGAAATGGGTCAGAGAGTTCTGATTGCAGAAGCAACAACTGATAAAAGACAGCATTCTCCCGATAAATTCTAAACAAAAGTACAGAATTTTTGAATGTGTGGATCAGACATGAGACCTTTTTAGTATAACCTGGTAAAAAAAAACTTTAAAAAGAAGAAAAAAAACCACAAGACAGTCAGCCATCATGAAGTGTGGCATATCCGTTAGGAAATAAGCAAAAAAAAAACAGACGAACCATGTAGTTTGTATACCTGTGAGTTGTGCTTATTTGTTTTCTTTTTTTCTGCAAGTCAACAGCAGACTGGGAGGGAAATGATCCAATACAGGTAAAAAAATAGGAAGGATGGGGAAATGCTGCCACGTATTTATTTATACTATTAGCCCACGGAGGTAAAAGAAAAGGCAGAGAAACACTAGTCTTGTCCACTATTATTTAACTCAATTACTTTCTGAACATCTGTTTATTTATCTAACCATTGTTAAATGTTTATTCTCAGTGTCCACTCAAACAGATACCTCCTGCCAGGACTAATGCAAAGCATAAGTAAATTAAATAAATAGGTGGATAGTCAGATGTGTAGAAAACATTATAGTTCAAAAGATAGCTAAAAAAAGAGAAGGGAGTGAAGCGTACCAAAGAGATAACATGCTTGGATAGCAGTCATACAAGACTGGTAAAGCATGCATTCCATATTAACATACATTATCTGACATTTTATTGCACATCAAAGCAACTGCACATCATGGACTCCATTCTCAGTTTTTGTACATTTTATTATTGCATCTTTATTTGCTCTTTTAAAACATTTTCCTAGAGGGAAGATTACATACATTGTGTAATCAAAGAATGTTTTGGCAAGGAAACCCACCCCTCCTTCTGCTTCTCTTCAAAAGATTAACCCTGGCAAACTTGTTCTTCTCTCTCACTTTAACGATTGCTGGTTTATGGTTCCTGTACTGAAGGAAACAAGCGATTTTATACAAGCATGGCTATAAAAATGTGTTTTGTTTCCTCTGTTTAACTCAAAGTTGTATTTTCCCTATAGTTGTAAAGTCACTGAGGTATGATAATTGAACACTAAAACTATTTTTCTACGTTTGTATGCAACTTGTAACACAAAGCTGTTCAATGAATGACACAGAAGTAATGTTTTGTTTTCAGAGTATGATGTGACTCTTGGAAGGTGTGTCATTTATATGTCAAGAGCATATCAAGATGTCATAGGCATTTAAATCTGAGGAAAGTTAAAGTGCAGTGGCTGTACTGTGGCTTCAATGTTCATTAAACCTCCAAACCCTAAGTGTACACAAATGTAATGTTTCAGGGTTGATAAAATAGTTTAGAAATAATATAGCACTTGTACACACCACAAACTACTGTTGGTGACATCTAATTTAAAAATGAATATGTGATGCATTGTTTGTAAACTGGGTCATGACTCCTTACCTCACCACACATCTCTGCATTTTATTGTGTCACATATAGGGCAAATGTGAGTTTGTATGCATGCATGCATCCTTGGGTAAGTAATGCTGTGGATGTGACTTCACGAACAGCGACCTTGCAGTATGCACGTAATTTTTTTGTTTGCAAGACCACTCTCAAAGAGTGAATATAAACTGTAAATAAGCCGTATTCAATGAACTTTGTTCCAGTTCTTTATGACATGAAGTATACTGACTGCCCACATTAATTATCTTGCAGTACTTGATAATAAAATGAGTAAAGGTACTGGCTACAGTAATGAATATTGGTAAACCGTGTATTTACCATTAAACGTAAAATGTCAAACAGTTTTGCATTTACCTGACAGCCAAAGCTCATGGCCAAGCTTCTTTTCATCAGCACACCACTGACTTACATATCTGGGCACTTCAACTGCAGCTTGCTGAGCTTCAGTAAGCTGACAAGCAATTCACCAAGTTGAAACAGCCATTTTTGTAACTCGTTGAGAGTGCAGCAGATCGATAGGCAGCTATGAGACTGCATTACTGTTATGTTGTTACTGTAAACATGTTTGTATTTCAATGTAGAATGACAAAGGAAACGGTAATCCATTTGGCTACCCTTGCTGGACTACCTGCTGCAATAATACAATAATGCTCCCCCCTCTTGACTCGGGAGATTCCAAAAGTGGTTAACCAGCCTCAGCTGTGCAAAGCTTTAAAATGTGGCATGCTGTGGCTTCTATATAGCATGTTGTTCAGCACCATGTCATCTTCTAGTGCAAAATATCAAGAATCATCCCAAGGAGCTAAACGACAGGTTTGTAGAACTGTGTTGTCCCAGTGCGATAAGCCTACATTAGTAATAAAGGCATTTGATACCACAGGGAGTGCATCAGCAAGAAAGGGTCTTAGGGGAACATGTGCAGAAATGTACCATCCAGGGCTGGCTGACTGGCACCCTAGGGAAAAGGCTCAGTGGCAACTGTCCTTCCCATCCTGGCCTACTGACTATCCAGATTACTTTCTTACTTCCTTTTTCTCAAAAGTTATCTTACTCTTCGTTTTTTTAAGCAGCTATTCATTTATTCCACAGTTATTCATTCATTCATTCAACATGTTCTATTTTGGAAAAAATGCACTCTGATAACCAGATAACCACAGAGGAGACAACTGCATTAAGCTGAGAGTCTGAAGGTCACAAGGCCCCCAGAAGCCATGACATTTCTAGATACTCCCATCTCCATTTTAGAGTTTTTTTCAGTAACCATTTTCATCCAAAAACTACCTGAACAAAAACAATAATCCAAAAAAGAAATTCAGTCTTACTCTTCAACATTGCTTTTTCTTGCATCCTTTCAACCCATCCTAACTAACCAAGACTACACTGCAGTAAGTGCAGTGGAAATAAACACTGTTTAGCTGGGGGCCTGGGGTTTGCTAGGCCCCCAGAAGCCATGAGGTTCCTGTGTGCTCCACGATGCATTTCAGAGTTTATTTACCTTCTTATCCAATGATTACTTAGACAAAAACCATTATGGAAAGAAATTCAGTATTATTATTAAACTCTGTTTTGTCCTACATCCTTTTCATGCATTCTAACCAAGACTACTAAGTAATAGCTAAACTAAGCTGGAGTCTGTTAGGAACCCAGAAGCCATGGAGTTATAGATGCTCCGAGGTGCATTTTACATTTTATTTCTAACATTGTAATCCAATGATGGCCTGAACAAAATCATGCATATGGAAAAAAAATAATTCCTACTTTTTTATTTCAAGGAGGAAATAAGTTGTATCAAAGTTTTAACTCTCAAAGCTGATTAAATAAACAGACTCGAAAAGGCAAATGCCTGCTGGGATATATATATCTGGAATAGTACCTGCCCCCTCTCCTCACACACATACATCAAAATTGATGGTCACTTTCTGTGTACTCCACTCTGGTGTTAAACTGGGATTCAATTAAGGCATAATGCCCACAGTCATATTTATATACAGCATACCTTCTTACCCGCACCCCCACCTCCAAAATGTATCCACCTTCTGTGCACTCTTCTGATGTCAGACTTAGACAAAACTGAAAAAAAAATATGAAATGTAACATATTTGCTGCCAGGCTTATATAAGTAGCATGCTTACTTATTCTACCCACAAATACAGCCACCTGCATATGCAAAGATTGTGAGGAAAATGAAAAAAAAATGATTGCAATAATGTTTTCAGTTTATTACCTCTACAAACAGTACAGTGCTCCTCTACAAAATATAGTAACCTTCTGTGCACACCTCTGAAGTGTGTGAGGAAAGTTAAAGAAATAATGCCTACACTGTCCCAAGCCCAACAACACAAGATTTAGTGATCTCTGGGGGTTTGGGAGGAATATTAAAAAAAAAAAGATCCTCTGCTGTGAAAAATAAGGAAATATACACCTCTATGATACTCTGCTATGATTTTTAAAGGCCAGTGCTATGATTTTTACTGCTTGGAAGTTAAGAGGTATGCCTCCTGGATGAGTACATCAAACAGCTCAGGAACTTACATTTATTTATCATCTTAGTTTAAGGAAGTATGAAGGTGGGCAATATATCAGCAGCCTAAATAATAATAAACTTCCAATTCCAAAAGCAGGCAACCACTTTAAACATATTAAAAGCTACTGACTTATTATACTAAGCTCATCTGCCACAATTCTTCAGACATAACACCTTAAAGTTAATACCTTTCTAAGCACAATATAATGACTCAAAAATAATTCAAAACCACACCACTGGGTCAAAGCAGTTCTGTCTGAATTTATGCATTACTCTACTCATTTTGCTGCAACTTTGTTCCAATTTATTTCTATCAAACAGACTCATTTGTGTGCATATATGAAACATTTCTTCTCTGCTCAAGAACTGTGAGCAAAGCCCCCCCCCCCCCAAAAAAAAAAAACAACAGGGGGATAAAATCAGGGGCAGTTTTAAATGTTACTCTAAGTCACTTACAAAGTTAGTAGAACAGATTTTGCAACAACATGCATTTTTCAGAATAAGCATGAAACAAAATTAATGGCATTACTGATTGACTAGTTAGTGGTTAACAAGAAAGCAAGGTTTATGGGAGAAAGGGCAAACTATGACAATCAGCAGAATAACTTGCAGTAAGTATGAAACTCTAATGGCAGGCATTTATGACTGTCTCATTGTAATGCTCTGCGATTTACCAGAAACAAGTGTACCTCAGGAATATTCCTCATTTTGAGTCTTAAAAAGTCCATGTTCCTCATCTTTCCACACGGACAGGGTCTGTCACACATTCAGTGTTAAGAATTTAACTGCTATTGTTTATGGTAAATAATACTGAATATTAATTCATCAGAACAACTTTTTATAAACATAAAAGGGTGGCAGCTTGTACAGAGGACTAAAGCTCTGAGATCTTAATGAGCTACTTTCTGCATCCAGGGTTTGATTACTTCCACTTCATTTGCTCATGGTATAACTCTGAGTAAGTCACTTAAAGCTCCCAGCTCACTGAAAAGGAATGAGTAGTCCAGTAGGCTTACCCTGTCAAAGAATTACAAAAAAGGAAAAACAAAATTTTAACCATACTGTGAGCTTCCTAGTTTGTTATTAGTAAACTGTTAACTAAGTGCTCTACATTTTGCCCACGTGTTCCATGTTATGAGAGGTAGAGCTCCACATTTTGCACATCTGTTCTGCATTATGTAGGATCATAGGAGGTTACTAGGCTAATGGCCCTGGGGCCCTTACAAGCCTAGCAAAGAGGGTTTATCCCCAAAAAGAAACCTCAGTCAGCACCTGTCAATGAGGAACACAGGTGGAACCCTTGGGACAAATTTGCGGGTTTCCATCCACTCATCAAGGTTGCGCTTGAAGAGGGTCTCGAGGTGCCCTATTTGACATGTATGGGAAGTCTATTCCAGAGACGGAACCCCAACCAAATAAAAAATTTGGACGCCGACACTGAAGAATCACTGCTCGTCCTAGTGATGAAATATATTTGTTTATTGTAACTCCAATGTCTTTAAAGTTTTTGGCGGCAACTAGAGCAATTATACAATTAAGTTCAAAAGGTAGAGTACTTAAGCAGTAGAATACTAGCAGTATGTTGTTCTGATGAAGACTGTGTATAACAGTTGAAAGCGCTTAACCCTGTCTTTTGTATCATGTGGAGTTACAATAAACAAATATATTTCATCACTAGGACGAGCAGTGATTCTTCAGTGTCGGCGTCCAGATTTTTTATTCCAGAGACGGGGCAGCCTCTGAAAGACAAACCTCTCTCTCCAGCAGGTTTTGTTGATGTCGCTTATTAGATTCCTGACTTTTGAGCAGGTAGTGTGCAAGTAGTCATACTTACAGATATGGAGCATCTCTAGTAGGGTCCGAGATTGCCTTGTAGGCGAGACACAGATCACCCCTTAGCAATCTGTACGATACCGAGTACAGCGATAGTGATTTGAGCCTGTCTACATAGGACATGTGTTGGAGGCCATGGAATCTCTTTGTGAGGTATTTCAATGGCCTTTCCAGTTGGTGCCAATGTTTGGAGAGGTACATCCCAAACGGGGTGTTATACTCAATTATTGGTCTAATAAGGGAGGAGTATAGAGAGGTAATAACCTCCTTTTTTCTGGATGCAATCCCTTTACTTGTGAGATGAACCAAGCAAAAGGCTGTTCTGACCACTGCTGCTATATGATGGTCGAATGTACGGTTATCAACCTAAGTGCACAGGTCTCTCACAACAGCTTGTGTGCTTAGGGGGGTATCGTATCAGTAAGGGTCGTGTTTTTGCCGAATGGTATGATGATACTTTTTTTGCATTTAGCTTGAGGCCATGACTTTGGCATCAGTCATTAGTTGCTGTGAGACCTTCTTGCAGTATGTTAACATCATGTGGTGTGTCAATGACAGCACCCAACTTACAGCCATTTGCAAACTTGGTCAGCCACAGGCCTTTTGTCTTTGCCTGGACCTCTGAGAAATATATGCAAAAAAAGTAGGGGTCCAGGACAGATCCCTGGGGAACTCCACTAGTGACAGGTCTGCTATTGGAGGTGAAGGTGCCTATTTTGACTTTGAGGGTTTTGTCGGTGAGCCAGTTGGCCACCCACCTGAAAAAAAAATTAACTCTTCCTCCTTTTGAGCCAGCAGCATCTTCAGAATTGCAATTTCTCTCCTGGAAAACAGTTTTCCTGTTGGCAACTACTTCAGCAAGAAGAGTCTCGGAGATACAGGCCCTCATGGCAGTACCTCCATTTCTCATTTTCCATCAGGACAGAGTCTCTTTAAGAACCAATCCTTCATTCATGCCAAAAGTGATATCCAGGGTTTCTCTAAATCAAGCAATTCACCTGCCTACTTTCTTTCCCAATCCTCAAAATAAAGGAGAAAAGCTTCTGCACACTTTGGACATACACAGACAATTGCGCTACTACTTGGACAGAACAAAGGCCAACAGAAAGTCTGACCAACTATTTGTAGCTTACGCTGCTGGAGTACAAGGAAAGGCAATTTCCAAACAAACAATTTCAAAATGGATTGGAGACTGCATCAGATTCTGCTACTCTTTCCATAGAAAAGGTGTGCCAGCCAATATCAGGCCACACTCCACCAGAGCTACAGCCACCTCCACAGCCTTTCTAAGAGGGGTGGCTACAAAGAATATTCTAGAAGCTGCTACATGGAGCTCCGTGCATACATTTTCCAAACATTACAACCTGCCTTTATATTCCAGATCCCGAGCAAGCTTTGCTTCTGCAGTCCTGCAGGGCATTTTAGCTACACCATCCTTATCTTGGATCCTACCACCCCCAGCTTGGCTATGGTATTCAACCCATATGTCAGGACTGCAGTTGCATTCTTGAAGGACATAGTACAGTTTTGTACCTACCATAAATGTAGATGTCCGATAGATATGCAACTGCAGTCAGGTTTTCCCTCCCTCCTACCCCTCTGTAATTCTCTTTTTTGGGTCCACTCCCCCCTTATCAAATTAGCTGGGGATATCTGTTATGGTGCATCTGTTTATTACTGTTGTGCATGTCTGGAATTTTTATCCATTCTCTAAATTTAGCCTTCCTCAGAGGGCACCTGGCATCTGGGGCAAGAAACACTGAAGAAGATGGCGTCGGCTGATGCTTTTATACCCCAGCCGTTCTGACGTCGGGGAAGAGGCGACATCAGCCGACGCCGGACCCAGACTTTGGAATCCGGCTGACCGAAGGGCTGCCTGAGGCAGGACAACCCATATGTCAGGACTGCAGTTGCATATCTATCGGACATCTACATTTATGGTAGGTACAAAACTGTACTTTCCTGCAAGCCTTAGGATACATGGCATCTTGCATCCCTCTAATTGCTCTGGCCAGGCTTCACAAGAAAACTTCAGTGGTACCTAAAGAACCTTTGGTGTCAGTACACTCAACCTCTAGGGACCTCTCTACCTCTGATTCCCCTGTATAAGGGCTGAGTGTCTTTGGTGGGCAGGGGCCCGTGCCCAGAACAAGGGTCTTTCCTTCAACTTCCGCCCAACTGGGCAGACCATTAACACCAATGCCTCAGACATAGCTTGGGGTGCTCACCTAGAAGGCAGGTGCATCCAAGGTATTTGGAATGCCCAGCATCTTCCCTTACACATCAACCAGAAGGAAACGATGGCAGTACAAAAGGCTCTGACATCCTTCAAACCCCATCTCAAGCCAGGGGTTCTCCTTATCAAAACAGTCAACACCACAGTAATACTGTACATCAACAGACAGGGAGGGACCCAATCTTACCCTCTGTGCAGGCTAGCCATGAGCCGCTGACTGACAACCTCTTCCATGGGACTACACTTAATAGCCCAACACCTACCAGGGATCAACACCACCCTGGCAGACCACTTAAGCAGAAACTTACCAGACCCCCACGAATGGCAGCTCCACAGAAAACTATTTTTACAAATCACTCAGCCATGGGGGACTCTGCTGGTGGATCTCTTTGTTTCACATCTCAACCATCAGCTGAAAAGATTTCTGTACAAGAGAGTATCACCTACTAGCCTGGAAAGTGGATGCTTTGACCTTCCCATGGAACACCTTCTTTGTGTACGGTTTCCCTCCTCTGCCTCTTATTCCCAAGGTACTGATCAAATAAGGGAGGGAGAGACCAAAGGCCATCCTCATTGCTCCAGACTGGCCCAGACAACATTGGTACCTCTTACTGCGCAGCCTGACCTTACAGCCTCCCAGGCAGCTTCCCCTGATCACAGACCTCAACTCGGGGGAGGGGGGTGTTGCACCCAGACTTGTAGACTCTCAAACTATCAGCATGGCTAATACTCTAAAGTCAAACAAGGGGCCACTGTTAAGCAAACAGGTCCTAGACATTATCTCAGAGGCCAGAATGACCAGCACCAGAAAATCTTATGCAGGAAAATGGAAAAGATTCTGCTCCTGGAGCCAATCCAGAGGGGGCAATACCTCACAGCCTTCCATCCCTCTTATCCTGGACTACCTAGCAGAGCTACTTAATAGTGGCCTCTCCTTCTCCTCTATTAAAATCCATGCCTCAGCCATTCCAGCTCATTTTTGATACAGAGCAGCCCCTGTTCTCCAATCCTTCTATTAAACAATTCCTCAGAGGGACTTGTAATGTCAGACCTCCCAGAAGGCCACCCACACCAGCCTGGGACCTGAATTATGTTTTGAATAAAGTATCTTTACCACCCTTCAAACCTGCTGCTTCAGCAGTACTAAGATTCCTCTCCTGGAAGACTGTTTTTCTCCTAGCTATCACCTTAGCCAGAAGGGCTTCAGAACCTCAGACATTGATGGCCAATGAGCCTTTCATCATCTTCCATGCAGACAGGGTCTCCCAGAGGACTATTCCCTCCTTTATGCTCAAGGTGGTATGTAGTGTAACTCTCAACCAGGCCATAAATCTTATCCACCTTCTTTCCTAACCGCAAGGGGGGAAAGAACTCTGCACTCACTAGACGTGCACAGACAGCTCAGACACTATCTGGACCGTACTAAACCCTTCAGGAAAACAGACCAGCTACTTGTCAGCTTTGCACCAGGGGCAGAGGGGTAGCCCATTTTCAAATGGATATCACACTGTATCCATTTCTGCGACAGATTGCATGGGAAGCCCTCCCAAGTCTATTAGAATCCATTCCACTAGGGCAGCCTCCATTTCCACAGCATTCCTCGGAGTTCCCACCAGGGACATCCTTGAAGCTGCCACCTGGACTTCTGTCCATACATTTAACAAGCATTACCACCCACCTCTATTTTCTAAGGCGAGGGCAGGGTTTGCCTCTGCAGTTCTGCAGGGCATGCTGACCCATTCCTAGGTCTCTTACTAATCCTACCACCCCTCTCCTCAGCTTTGGGAATCTTCCCACAGGTGATGAGTGCAGCAGTGAAACACGAAGAACATAGTACAGTTGTGCACACTCACCATAAATGTAGATGTTCAAAGTGTATTCACTGTTGTAGTCATGGCTTCCCACCCTCCTTCCCCCTGATATCTTCTTTCTTCAGGGAGACATACATTTCTAACGGTGGCTTTTAGACACCAGGACCACTTTACCTTATTTACTTGGGCCTCCGACTGGTTAGGGCAAGAAAAACTGATGTAATGGCATCGGCTGCCTTCCTTTATAGCACTGACGACCTGACGTCAGACAGCAAGCAACAGCAGCCAACGCAGAAAAATACTGACTCTGTATTCGGGCTGGCCGAAGGCTACCACAGCAGGGATAACCCACAGGTGATGACTGCAACAGTGAATACACTCGAACATCTAAATTTATGGTAAGTGTACACAACTGTACTTTCTTTGCCTTGGATAGGGCCTGTAACACTTGATCTATGGAGATGTGAGGTGCGGGACAAGTATCAGGGATGGCAAAAGTGCCTTTGGGGGAGACAGGGGGGTGAAGCTTGTGCTGAACTACTAGCAGGTTGGCCAAGTTAACAAGATCAGTGTAAGTGATACTGTTAAGTACTAATTTGGAACAAACCTGGATTCCTGATGTCAAAGAAGACTTTATAGTTTCCCTTTGTTTTGGAGCCTAGTTTTGATACACAATTGGCCTTGGAGGTTTTCACTAGTGATCTAATTTGCTTGTTGAGGCTAAGGAGGGAGATTTTCAATTTGGAATTTGTTCCTTTTTACCCTTGGACAACAGTTTATTCCTTCTGTTGTAAAGTCTGTTGATAGAGGATGTCCACCAAACAGGTTTCTGTTTCCCTGAGGAGCAGGTTTTAGTTCTATTGGGTATGGCTGAGTCCATGCAGTTGTACAGGTGCTTGTATACTGGATTGGCATACTTTTCAGCATAGTTGTTTGCATCTTCTGAGGGGGTGGTGGTGTGACGCTACAGCCTTAGGAGGTTGTAGTCAGTTTTTGAGAAGTTTTCAGCTTGATTACGGCTGGGGGTTGGGGGGGTAGAAACTTTGAATGAGACCATCCAATGATCTGAACTCACCAGGGAAGGACATACTATGGGAGTGGTGCAGCAGGCACCCATGTTGGTGAGAAGCAAGTCTAGAATGTTATCTCCCCTTGTGGGGTATGAGACAAGCTGGCCTAGTGCATTAGAATTGATGAAGTTGAGGAATCATTGAGAGAGTGCATTAGTGCAAGAATAGTTCACCCAGTCTATGGTGGGGTAGTTGAAGTCACCAAAAATCAGGGTGTTGGGGGTACCTTGATGGCGTCAAGTAGATCTAGGTAAGAGGAGTGGGTGTCCTGAGTCATGGAGGGGGATCTATAGCTAGCTATAACTTGGATGGGTGTCTTGCCAACTGTCAGTTGTACTGGGAGTAGTTCCAGTGTGTCATACCAGCAAACCAGTCTAGAGCTGTGCCTGTCCTTAATGAAGATAGAGATGCCACCACCCTTTCTATGAGTAACCTAGTCAGCCTTAGGCATAAGCCAACTAGGTGGCCACCTAGGGTGCTGTTCTAGCATGGGCACTTTTGCAGTAACCTGGATGGTGTAGGTAGACCAAAATGAGGGCACTAGGTGGTGTCGGGGGGGGTGCTGTGCAGCCCTTTTGTCTAAGGCCCCAGTTAACCAAAGGCCGTCCCTGATGAGTGACATGCAAAAATAAAGCAAAATCAGCAGAACGTATGCAGAGTAATATGTATGAAATTCTAATGTCTGGCATTATTTATTGCCTGACTATAATCCTCAGTGCACAGCAACCTCTTACCACAAGAAATGGGACAAAAACAAAACCAGTGAGGGGCAAAGGCCCCAAATCAGGGACAATATAGTTCTTACATAGTTAAAACGTTGCCAAGATACAGGTTTTCTATTAACATGTATTTTCTGAAGAGCATCATCTAAAACTCAAATGTCTTGGTGTTATTTTAATAACTGTTGTCTTCAACAGTTTATCAGAAAACCACACATTTTGTAAAGTACATTCACTAGATCTGAGGCAAACCCAGAAGTCTAAAAATCATGGACTTTTGGGATGAGTCATGGCTCACTCATTGATTGCCAAAAAAATATCAAAAATTTCTTAAATGCCAGTATACTGCCAGAGAGATAGAGAGAAAACAAAAATGAGAAAAAGGATACAAGTTCTGCCACTGGTCTGTCAATTCACAGATATGGTAATCGTCTTTAATAAAAAGAAATTTGATAAAAAAAAATATGGCAATCGTCATTGGTGATTTGATTTTTGGTGTCAACTTAAGATCAAGCATCACGTGCCTGGCCAGCACTGGAGTCGTCAACTGCTTAGTTAACTTGATTGAACAGGTGCTGTCCCACTGCTGGCCAAGTGAAGTTCCTGCGAGAAAGTACAACTTCCGACTCCTAACCAAGTACCTACTGACAGGCCGAGAATATCTCCAAAATAAACTGTTGTGCCTGTCTACCCGCCTGTACTAGTACTGCCAGAAGAGAGGGAAATAAAAGAGTCTAGTAAATGGCAGCAACTAGTGTTAAGCCTATGAGATATTCTGTTCATTTTTCCATTTCCAGAATTCCCGAATCCTCCTACCTAAGCTAGCATTAGGAGAATATTGTTTGCTCAACCGAGTGATCGAGTTTACAGTGTGGGAATACAAAAGTGCAACTTCATCTTCAGCTTGGAATTTGCAACTTCATCTGGTCCCTACAAGTTAACAAGATTATGTCTCTGATTCAAACAGTTAGAATTAGCACTTACATTTTATGTATTATGGCAGCCAATCCATCCACGACCACGGTCCTCCGACAAACTTCTCTCAATAGCTAATAGTACTACATATGCACATAGTCTATAATATTTTTACAGCTGTACTGACTTTTTTTTTAATCCCGGTATCTTCCATCCTCAGCAGTTGGCACCTGCAGGGAATATCAAATCAAGTTACGTTAAGTACCAAACGGTTAAAACCTGGAGCTTGACCGAGTCTTGCAATTGCCAAGCGAATCGAGGGAGAAGGTTGGTTGAACCAACAAGATGGTCATAGCGAACATGGGGAGACAACACAAATGGCGGGAGAAATAAATTTGAAGTAAGCACGATGGACTTTCCAAATCTTAAAATAAAGATTAAATGAAGTAAGACATAGTGAAAATTTAGATTTTAAGTACAAAAATTGAAAACTCCCTGTCCTCGTTCCCCAAATGGAAGAAGCCAAATGTTATTAGGTAAGTATGTTCATCTCTTCTTGAAAGAAAACAAAAATGTGTAATTTAGAGTGGGGTACGTGTTTGGGCTAAGAAAACGGGATAAAATGGATTTCTTTTTTCTTGATATTTTGTGGGCCCTAGCGAGCATTGTGTTAGGCCCGGTCCTGGCGGGTGCATTTTTAGGAACACTTCTTATTTACTTTTTAAAGCAAAGAAACACTGTTCTAAATAAGTAATTATGGCAAGCGTGTCTGCACAAGCACGGCACCTAGGGTTACCACTTGTCCCACTTTACGAGGGACAGTCCCTCTTTGGGAAGTTGTGTCCTGCAAAAAAATTGTAAAAATGGCAAATATCCTGAGATTTTAGGACAAAATTATTTCCTATATTTTATGCAAGAGTTGCATAAAACAATTATTCTATATCTGAAACACCTAAATGTTATAAGAAACAGAATAAGCAACTAAAATGCTACAAGGATAAGCTTTTGTTTAGGCAAACAAGTGAAGTTATGTCCTTCGTACTGGCCGTGGGTATGATTCTGCCGGCAAAATCTGACGTGTGTACCAAAAATGTCCCACTTTGGGCATTTGAAAAGGTGCCAATAGTAGATCCAAACAGGAGTCACCACACGGAAAAGTCAAATAAAACTTTCTTTATTTTTCCATAAAAACTGCACAAGCGCTTTCACGTAGGTTAGCTACGCTTCATCAGGTGTAAATATTGAGAGCAAATGAACCATCTTTATACATGGCTTTTAGGCGGGAAAAACCAGGTGATCAATTAACAATTAAAACTCAATTGAAACAATTAATGTTTTGCTTAAAGTGGCAAAACCCTAACATTAAAAAATAATATAAACAACATTTCAAAATCATTCAGTGGCAAAAACATCCAGTGCTCTATTAATGCAATATATTTAGTGTATAGCGCACAAATGATAGTATCATAAAAAACAAATACGTCACAAATAATGAATTAAAGCCAGTCAATACTAGCTTACAGTTTGTTGCCACACTCTTATATAGAATGCATTCTGATGTTATTACAAAATCATTACCCTAATAATGTTGTATTCATCTGACAGGGAACATATGTTAACAGATTGAAGTTGTTTAACTTTTAAAGCCGGCGAGACCATCTTTTTAAAACTAAATCGCCAGACCACATAAAGTCTACATGGCATAAAGATATGTAAAATGCCTCATTAGAACATTACTAATAGGGATATATATATAACAAAAGATCCCTCAGATAAACTCGAAACAGTCACCAAACCACCTTTAGATCTTAAATTCTTAAAAACCAGACATCATCCATCAATCTTACTGCCGCACAAGGTCCCTAGCATCCGACAACCTTTTCAACTAGTAATAAAAATCTAGAAGTAAAAACTAAAACATAATGAATATAGTAACTAGACTGTTCTCCTTATGAACATCATTCTTACTTTCCAGCATTATATAAGGAAAGAAACGAAAACTCCCCAGTTCAAAAACATTCATATACGGGAACGCCCCACATCTAGACTTGGAATCCACACACCTCAAACCTTACAAATGTCTGTCACTCCCATACCAAGCTGCATAACAAAATTCGAGATGACCAAACCTGGCGAGTAAACAACTGCCATATCATAACTTATTAAAAAAATATTATTCGCCAGATAGCTGAAGTGATTAAAAACGCCCTCAATGGCAGAATACAATAGCGTTTAAACATCTAGCAGCGTCTCTTTTTGCCAGTAGCATCACAGATGACCAACCAACACTTGTAAAACTATTAACAAGTGAAATATATTTAATAAACTTAAAATATGACCAGAATCCATAGTAATTAAAACTACTCACCATATGATGCATCAGCCTTGACTTCCAAACATTCCCCACATGCAAAACAAACCACGCAAAACAAGGCAAGACATGAGCAATCCAAGTCAGAGATGTTCGTATTCGTGTCAGAAGTACTGACAGTCAAAATTGATTGCTCATATCTCTGATGCTCTCAGAGCCTCTGTCTCTACCACATGCTGCTACAACAGACTTTGTGGCAACAAAGTCTAAAAAATAAATAAAATCTAACCCTGTCTGAGCCCATTAAGACGTGTTTACCAAATATGTCCCACTTTGTGCATTTGAAAAGGTGGCAACCTTAACGGCACCCTAAATGGTATGGTGGCAGGCAAACCAGTTTGTTGATCGAATAAGGCAAGGCCTTGTGAGGTTCATTGTCCATCAACGTTCTTCTGCTTCAGAAGAGGTGGTAAGTGGCAACTGCACAATTGGTGCAAGCGATAAAAACTGAGGGTAGCACTTCTAGAGATATCCACAGTGGTAGTAGGTTGCTGTATAGAGACAGCCAGCAGAGAAGTAGTGTAGCACCTAACATGAAATAGTGACCATATAGTAGTTCATCCAGAAGTGCAAGAAAAAGGAGATGGCCACCACCGTAAAGACTTTCATTTCAGTACCGGATGTCTGTCCCAGTAGTGGGGGATGTGCCCATATGCAATGATGTGCACATAATACAGAAGGACAAGGTGGATGTCTAGGCAATAGGTGGGCTTACAAATAGAGTGAAGCCTAGTAGTCCTGTTTGGTTGGTGGATGGTCCATACCTTCGTACCTTCACCATGAGCATTATTTTGCTACCAGCTGTATATTTACTTATCTACTGCTGTTAAATGGTGAACTGAACCGAGATCCCTCTTCAGCTATGGTACTGACCAAAATGCCAGCTCACAGTAGAGTTCAAACAATTATACACATGAGCAACCTTACAAGAGCAACCTTACACCTGCTCCTGATGACTCTACCTTAAAAGACGGTGATATTCACCCTAACCCTGGCCCCATAAATCCTTCTCCACAAACATCCAGACCAACCTCAAATAACACCCTACTGCTAGGACATCTTAACATACGCAGTGTAAACAACAAAGTACCCTACCTACATGCTCTCCTAGATACTCATAGTTTTGACATTCTCTGTCTCTCCGAAACCTGGCTTAAGCCAGCTACCAAAGACACTGAAATTATACCCCAAGGATATAACATACTAAGGCTTGACCGTACTAAACGCAAAGGTGGTGGAGTTGCAATTCTGTTTAAAAATCACCTCAACATCTCTACCCTGTCTGCCTGTCCAACCCAGGACAGTAAAGTGGAAGCCGTCATTAGTAAACTCCAACTAAATGCAAAAAAAGCCCTTTATATCATCTGTATGTATATACCTCCTGGTAACAATATACCTATCTTAGAAAACTTTCTTAGCTGGGTCTCCATCAACTACCCCAGGAAACTATAATTCTCGGTGACTTTAATATAGACTGGAATACCATCAACAGTGGAAATCACAAGGCTCACATCAACCTAAATGGTTTCACTCAAACCATTACCTCCACTACCAGGCTTAACAAACCAAGTAAAAAGCAAACCATTTTAGACTGGATACTAATAAATAAACTTAACATCACATATAATGTAGGTACTTTGCCTGATGACCTCAGTGATCATTGCCTAACCTTTATCACAAGAGAGAAGACTGACTTTCCTCACCTCCCTAATATTAGAAATATACGATCTACCAAACACTTTAAAACAGACCTATTTCAAAACGAACTCAGAGCTTGTAACTGGAACCCTTAAAATACTTCCACTTAACGAAGCAGTAGCATTCTTCAATTCTACTTTTCTTTCCATTCTGAATAAACATGCCGAGCATTACCATTAGAATGAGGTTAAATACAGCCCCATGGCTCTCAAATGAAACTAAAAAACTTATCCTCTCTAGAAACAAAGTCTGGGCCAAATGGAGGCACCTTAGAATAAACTCTGATTTCCTTCACTTTCGTCAACTAAGAAACTTGACCAAAAAAGCTATATTAAATGACAAAAGAAAGTTTTACTGTGAACTACAAGAAACCCATTTTAATAAACCAAAACAATTTTGGTCTTCCGTCAATAAACTCCTTTCCCCAGGTTCAGTCAAAACTCCCTCCCCACTCAATGCTGACCCAGACACCCCTGACCAAACTGCCAATGCTTTCAACTCCTTCTTTACTGAAACCATTCAATCTCTTGCAAGTCAACTGAACACTAATAACTTCTACCCTCCAAATATTTTATCAAGCTCTTCCTACAACTTCTCTACAACCAGTCTCTACCTCCTTCATCCATCGACTTCTCCTCAAACTGAAACCTTGTACACCCTCTGCTGACAAGCTTCCTCCCTCTTTCTGCAAAAGGCTGCCAAAGAAATTGCCTACCCAATTTCTATACTTATTAATAGAACCACCCAAGAAGGAACTATCCCTGACATCTGGAAAGTTTCTCATATTATCCCACTACACAAAGGCGGTAACTCTATCGAGTATTCTAACTTTAGGCCAATTGCACTTCTCTCACCTTTAGCAAAGATTATGGAGAAGTGTATTCATCAACAACTTGTTCAATATCTGTCCCTACACAATATCTTAGCTAACTGTCAACATGGTTTTAGACCCCACCATAGCACTACCACTGCTCTCCTTTCCTTTGTAGATACTATCAATAGCAATCGCAATAATAACCTTCTCTCTTCTGCACTATTCATTGACCTTTCAAAAGCTTTTGACATGGTTAACCACTCTTCTTTAATTAAGATCCTGGAATCCCTCTCATTTGACAAACTTTCCATAAAATGGTTTAGTTCATATCTCTGCAACAGACAACAAGCCGTTCTCTGGGATAACCACATCTCCTCCTTATTGCCCATATCTATTGGAGTCCCTCAGGGCTCTATTCTTGGCCCACTTCTCTTCTCCCTCTTTATTAATGATCTCCACTCTGTTATCCCACAAGCCACCTGCATTCAATACGCTGACGACTCCACAATTATTTGTTCAGCAACCTCATCTTCCGACCTAATTACACTAACCCAAACTATCTTCAACACAGTAGAAACATGGTTTACTAGACGATACCTCCTCCTTAATGCTAAAAAAACTAAACTTCTTCTCTTCACCCCACCACTGTACCTCCCACTACATTTTACCATCCTCTCTAACAATAATACTGTCATCTCTCCAGACTCTACAACTAAACTGCTTGGAATAACCATTGATAACAATCTCTTTTGATCAACACATTAACAACACTATCAAATCTGTAAACAGAAAAATGGGATCCTTATACCGGATCAAACCATTTCTCACCCCATCAGCAAGAGCCACTATCGCCCACTCTCATCTTATATCCACTCTCTTTTATGCCTCTCCTATCTTTACTAACCTCAAGAAATCTAACTTAAACAAACTAGCAACTTGCTACAATAACATTGCCGCGCCACTGGCAACCCCTTTAGAACCCATCACTGCCTTAATTTGAAACTTCTAGGCTGGCTAGAACTACAAAACTATCTTACACTGACACAACTCTCTATTGCACACAAAATTTTGTACCAACCTAATAACACTCCAATTCTTTCACAGCTTTTACCCGGTTATAACAATCTTACCTCTCTTCGCTCCTCTTCTAAACTCTTGACCAAACCTATAAAAGCTCACAACTTAGCTGGTGACTCACTATTCACTAATACCACAGGCCAAGTATGGAATTCTCTACCTAGGGATATAACACTAATCACATCCCTACCCTCTTCAAACAACAAATCAAACTGTACTTCCAAAATCACTGGCTTTGCTCTTGTAATACTCCTGACTAACTTTTCTACACCCCTCTCCTGACCTTTAACCTCTCCTGGTGCTTTATATCTAGCATGTACCTTTCCTCTCACTTCAATTCACTCGTTGTTCTGACCTATTTTTCTTACCTTTCCCATATCCTCTTGTTAGTCTCTCTTTTTCTCTCATCTCTTGACTACTATCTCATTCCTTTCCTCTCACATTACTTAATTCCTCCTCCTTCTCTTTCCATTCTTTTTATTATTGTAGTAGGAGCCTTATGGTATAGCCTGTATGGAATGTATTAAGTAACCCTTGAAACTGTCCTATCTCTAGTCAGGACTTTTATTGATAATGTACCTTCTTTTTGTGAATTTGATTCGCCTAGTTTATTATTAGCAATTTGTACTCATTCTTGTTTTTTACGATTGTTGTCTTACTTGTATTCTTTGTGTTTATTAAAAGTATGTCTCACTGTTATGTTCTATGTGGAGCTTTTCTCCCCGGGCCTCTACTGAAAATGGAGATATATCCAGCTAGACTAGCCCGGTTAACAAATGTAAAATAAATAAAAATAAATAAAATACACAACCGATCACAACAATTCACATAGAAATACAAAGCCTGTAACAGCAACAATGTAGTAAAGGTCATAAAATGTATATATTAACAACGCAGATGGATATTTAGTCAGTAGAAGCACTATAAATGTACAGTTGACTTAAGCAGACCAACATAACTAGTGCTAGATTTTTATTGGCGCAACGGTGTTCATCAGAAAAGCATTTGACATCAAACTGTTTTGAGGCAAACTGGCAAAAGGAAGTTATGGTAAAGAAATCGAGAAATACTTAGTTAATGAATAGAGAGCAGCCAGCCATTGCCTTGGAAGCACAAGCATGCATTTTCTTTCATTAAGTAGGCTTTAAGAGATTTTTTTTTAATTGGTTAGGTTGTCAGTCTCCAGGATTTTTCTGTGATAATGTTCTAACATGCCGGTGTATTTTTTAATGGAGGCCCTTTGTGTAATGGCAGTTTTAGAGGGAGGAAGGACTAACTGAAGAGGAGAAATATAGTGCAGGAAGGCCATGTTGTCCCTTGTGAAAAGTAGATTATTTAGATGGTTTGACAATACTGATTGGTGTTAATTTTGATAAGATTATCAAAATGTATGAAGCCATTAATTGCACACGTTTTTAAATGGCTATTATTCTAGATAACTTAAACATTGATTCGCTGTCTATAATTATACATTGACACCCTCATTTAATGCCACAATTCTATACAGCTCCACTCAACTTATTTCAGCTCCCTCTAGGTACAACAAAAGTAGCACTAGGGAAGTAACTCAACTGAATTCCCATTTCCTCTCAGCAAAATAATTTCCTGTGGGACCCTACGTGTAATTATTGTACCTCTCAAGTGTACCTAATTACGAGGAACGTACCTCATTTGTGGTCTTAAAAAGTTCATATTCCTTGAAGTTCCACATTGAAAGGCTCTGTCTCACATATTTATTTTTATTTATTTATTTATTGACATTTGTTAACCGGGTTTGTCCAACTGGGCTTGTGGCCCGTTTTCAGTGGAGACCTGAGGAGAAAAGCTCCAGTAGTACATTTTAAAACAAGTACAATTTTAAACAATATTGATATAATAGCAGTTATAGCAAAGAGATTCACATATGTTGGGTTACATGCATAAAGTTAAAGTAGCATTAAAAAGAAGCTAAGTAACAATTTTACATTGATATAGTTCAATAGGTCAACAATAAATATTTTTTGTTTGTATAAAATTATGCAAATGCATAGTAGACACATTGGAGAGAGAGGTGTAATGAGGTACTAAGTATGGTCCTTTTGAGGGTACATAAAGGGAAGGAAGACTAGGTAGGGTCATGGCAAAGGCAGGTTCTGGAATTGAGAAAATAAGCTTTTATTTCATTTTTAAAGTGTGAGGTGTGGGAGATTGAACGTAAGTCAAGGAGAAGTTTGTTCCAAGCCATGGGCAAGGGAGTGTTTGTAGAGTAGTTTGCCTACTGACCTTTTAGGGTGGTAGATATCAAGTAATTGTTGGTTAGAAGTACGGAGGGTCCGGGATGGTATGTAGATTGAGACTAAGAAAGATAGAGATGGACAGAAGGAGGGTTTATAAAGAATAGAGTGTAGCATATGAAATTGATAAGATAGCAGAAATTGAGGAAGTTCAAGCCATTGAAGAGAGTTTAAAGAAATGCAGTGGCGTGAGTTGTATGGGGAGTTAGTAATAAATCTGGCTATTTCATGGTAAGTCTGTTGGAGTTTGTTCAGACTGGAGGCCTGGATATTGGTAAGAACTGGGGCAGTGTATAAGAGGGAGGGGAGGAGGAATATCTGGCTAAGGGTAAATCTAGATTCAGGGGTTAGGAATTTTTTGTTCCGATATAGCAGACCTAGTTTCTGCTTTGTTTTTTTTATACATTGGAGTATGTGTAGGTTGAACTTTGGTTCGTCATCGATAATGACCCCTAGGAGTTTTGTGTGGGTGTCAGGTTGGATAGTTGTATTGTTAGAAGATGTAATAAAAAAGGAGGTTTTGTGATGAGAAAAAGAACGAGGAAGGAAAAGTAGGAGTTTGGTCTTTTTGGGGATTTAGGATCAATAGGTTGTGAAAGAGCCATTGTTCAGTGGATAGTAGGACATGTTGGGTCAGGGAGTGTAGTTCAGGAATGTTATTTGAAATGGATATAAGTGTGGAGTCATCGGCATACTGAATAAGGGAGGATTCTTTGCATGAGGTGCAAAGATCATTGGTGAAGATGTTAAACAAAAGGGGTCCCAAGATGGAGCCTTGGGGAACACCAGTGGAGATGGCAAGGAGAGGTGAGGAGGATGAGTGCCATTTTACAGATTGTTCCCTGCCAGATACGTAACTATTAAACCAGGCAAGTGCAAAGAGGGATAGGTGGAAATTTGTGAATTTGAATAGTAGTAGAGGATGAGAGACAGTATCAAAGGCTTTGGAGAGATCTAGGAAGAGATTGGAAATGAGTTTATTGTTATCTAGGGCCTCTGCAATGATATGAGTGAAGGAGAGGATGGCAGTGGTGGTGCTGTGGTGAAGACAAAATCCATGTTAGGTAGGGGTAAGTAAGTGGTGTTTGAGGAGGTGATTGAGAAGCTGTGAGCAAATACATTTTTCTAATATCTTGGAGAGGGGGGACAGAATGGCAATGGGTCAGTAGTTTGAGGGGTCAGTGGAGTTTTCACCTTTATGAAGAGGGGATAGTAAAGAAAGATTTCCAAAGGGTGGGGACAGTTGATTCCAGAATAGATCGATTAATTAGTATAGATATAGGATAGGCAATTGAGTCAGCAGCAAGTTTGAGGAATGTAGGAAATAGATTGTCAGTGGAAGGAGAGCAAGGTTTTAGCTTGAGTAGTAGAGATTTGATGTAAGTAATGGGAACTGGCTCAAAAGAAAACAAAGTTCTGTTAGTGGGACTTGGAGAGGTGGGTGTCGAAGTAGAGTTTGGCTTAGAGGTTACCAGATTTTGGATGGAAGAGATAAAGTGTTTATTCAGGAGGGTAGCTGTTTCCTGAGAGGATGAGTTAGGGTATAGGGAGGGATTAGAGGGCTTTCCAGGATAGAGGATGTTGTTGAAAGTTGACCAAAATTTTCAAGGATTGGATTTGTTGTTAAGCTGAGCAGAGCTATAGTATAACTTTTTGTCATTAGTTGTATGTTTTTTTGCAAGGTTCCTCGGTTGCCTGTATTTTTGAAGAAAAGGTGGTGGTTTAGTTTTAGTCCAGGTTTTCCAAGCACATTAAGTATTAGGAATTTTTTTAAGTGAAATCCATGGTAAATAGAAAATAATCATCTTAATTAATTAAAAGATCCTCTTTATAAGTAAAGCCAGCATATTTTAACCATCCTATGACCTTCCTAGTTGAAGTTGTTAGTAAGCCCATTAGTATGTGTTCCACATTTTGCCCATTTGTTCCACATTATGAAGGCTAGTGTTCCTCATTTTGGAGATGGAAGGCTGAGAGCTATGCTGTCAGCCTGTATTCAAAAATATCATCCTTGCATCCAAGTATGCAATTTTATTGCTTTCCATAAAGAAGTTTCATCAACAGTCAAAAGCTATATAATTGGAATGTTCTTAAGTCTTTGGGTATAGTCAGTGAAAATGTATCATGACAAAGAAAGTTAAAGCTAAACAGCACCATGGCCATCAAATATTATTAAGCAACTCATGTTGCAGAGGGGCAAATTTTGGTAATTATGGACACGGAATACATCCCGCTCCCAAAAAAATACAAAATTTTGAGATACCTCAAAAATCATACTAAGTGCAATAACAAATAAATTCAACTGCCTGAAGAACTCTTTGGTGGTATTCTCAAGAGATAAAGGAAAACTCCACCCTAGAACTAAAAAAAAAAAAAAATCTGTCTTTGTTTCCTGACCTATTTTAACACCTCAAAATCACTCTTAAGTGCTTTATTTATAATTTTAGCCAGTTTTTCACAACATGGCTACCAATGGGGCTTGATGTATCAACGTGATCTTGTTCTCCCTCAACCCGTTCTGTCTCCCATAATGCTTTGTATGACTCATGCCAGGCATAAGGAAGTAACTGTGAATTCCCATGCCACTGACATATAATGGGATTTGTGTGAGTCAGTGTTATCTTTACCTCTGTAAAAGGACTGCTGCTTTTCTGTGTCTAATTACCCTCATTTATGTTTGGCTCAGACCTTGTTTTACACTATACTTAGAAGTTATCCAGCTATAGCCAGAAAAGTAACTAAACTGCAGGACTTTGTTCAGGGTTTTCTTTTATAGTACAACAGGAATTGATTCTGCAAGGGTCTCAGTGCAGTGACAGTTTTAACACCTCTGCAGTAGTGTGGGGGAGGGGACTGTCAATTCCTCAAGTACAAAAGAAACCCTGAACAAAGGCCTGTAATTTATCTACTTTTCTGGCTGTAGCTGGAATAGATCTGTTTATCTCCTTTTAAAATGGATAATTGGAAAAAGTCTTTGAGACACCCTTGCAGCCATGCTTAGAGGTCAGATGCATTGTCATTACCTTGGACAGGAATGTTCCTTTCTGCTGATACCCAAGGTACTACTTTTTCTTATTGCTCTGACATCTGCAAGGCGAGTCTTTAAAGTACAACCTCTTATGCTTGGCCAACCTTATCTGATTTTTCCAGAAGGAACAGTTTGTTTTATGCACTAATCCATCTTTCATGCCAAAAGTTATTTCTAAATTTACCGTGACTCGAGCCATCGAACACCAGGTTTCTTTTCGGTACCTAAAAATAAGAGAGAAGATTCTACATACCTTGGGCATGCACAGGCAGCTCCGGTACTACCTTGATAGAACTAAGCCTTTCAAAAAAGCTGAACAACTGTTTATTTCTTATTCTATGGCTAAGAAGGACCAGTCTGTCTCTAAGCAAATGATTTCTCATTGGTTGTACTCTGCTATAGTTTTTGTTACTTCCACCATGATAAATCTATTCCAGACAAGGTTAAGGCACATTCCACCAGAGCCTTATCCTTGGTGGCATATTGGAAAGGAGCAGACTCTAGAAACATTCAGGAGGCAGCAACTTGGTCTTCTTTTCCTACCGTTACAAAATATTGCAAACTGGATTCCTTCTCAAGTTCCAGAGCTGGCTTTGTGAAGACCATTCTCCAGGGGTTCCTAGATCCTTATCCTTCCTCCTCCCTGGTAGGGTAAGCTTTAGGAATCTACCCATATGCCACTGAGGCAGTGTGAATGGTGAACATAGTACAGTTGTGTTAAGCCCTACTTACCTATAGCAGTAGATGTTTGAATTTCACACTGCCTTAGTGACAATGCCAACCACCATCCCCATTATTAAGGTATGGTTCGATTGAATGTATAGGGCGGCCATGGTGGTGCAGCAGTTAGCGTTGCTGCCTCTCAGCAAGAGGTTCTCCGGTTCGATTCTCGGCTGGTGTGCCTTCTGTGCGGAGTCTGCATGTCCTCCCTGTGGTCGCGTGGGTTTCCTCCGGGTACTCCGGTTTCCTCCCACATCACAAAGACATGCAGTAGGTGGATTGGACACTCTAAATTGGCCCTAGGTGTGAGTGTGTGCATGTGTGTGCCTTCTGTGGAAGTTTGGGTGCCGGGCTGGCAACTCGACACCATAAAAAACTCCACTGCCAATCATGAGCGGACAGGTGATCCGCTGTGGCGACCCCTAACCGGGAAAAGCCGAAAGAAGAAGGTTCGATTGAATGTATAACCTTGTTGTGTTGTTGGTTGGCTTTGGTTATTTGTTTTTTGGCTGCATATTGGTTGGTTTCAGGCAGTTCTTGCTTTTGATCCTTCTTGGTTCTTCCTACATAGCATTAAAAGGCTGAACAACTGACTTCTAGTAACGGAGGTTAGGCCTCCTGTGATGGGAAGGGCTTAGTTGATCTCTTGTCATAGGGAGTCAGAGGAGGGAATTCTGAGCTCTGGAAAGCTGACAGTATGGGTTTGTGTAAGCATAGGACTTATATGCCATTGAGGTAATGCGAAATTTGTACATCTGCTGTTAAAGGTAAGTAGGACTTATGCAACTTTACTTTCTCCTAGTTTGCCAACAGTTTACATATGTCAAGCCTGGATGGATTGGCATCCTCATATACGATCAACATAAACTGAACTCTGTGTATCCCCTATCCTTGTAGACTGGGACAGAGTTGCTAGCTGCTGCCCTTTCATGTATGCAGAACAGCATGGTAAAATGTACTGTTGACTCTGGTCTGTCTAAGGGCAGAGACTGTGGGCTTGCATGAGCTAATGAGGTAATTTCTATGAGAAAGCTACACAGATGTCCTTCAGGAATCTGTCTTGTATAGCTTTCCCGTATTCTTTAAATACTGTAGATGGGCAGGATACATAACACCTAGTGCCAGTTGCTAGTGAACAGGTCTAAGTGTGGCACCTTTCTCGTTGTAGCACTGGATGCCCTGAAGGGTCTATTTAGGGTCTAGTCCTTTTCAGCACATTCATTAACAATCTCCACATGACAAGTAAGCATGCCACCATCTTCCAGTATGTAGATGACTCAACCCTAACCTGCTCTGCTGAGAACCTGTGAAACCTGTAACAGATAACCTAGGAATTCCTGCTATTTATTAATCATTGGCAGCACGACTCACAGGTGCTCCAAACGCTCCTGTAAAAATCAAAACTAGTCCTGGTATTTCCATATTATAAATATCTCAAAATTTTACAGGATATTCCTCAAAGCAAGAAATCGTGGAAACGTACATCACAACAAATTTTAATTTTTTTTTTTATCTTAAAACACTCCTATCAGTTACTTCTCACTCAGCTAGCAAATGTCTGATAACATATATGCTGTAAGTGGGAAACTATGTTCAGTGTCTGATATAAATAACTTATCCTTTAGTTTCAGCACCTAGATGGCATATCAATGAAATTAACTACTTCTAGTTTGTATATAGTGTACAGTTATGCAAATTTATGTTGATGTTATTGTGAATGTTTTTTTTTTTTTTTTTTTTTTGTTTAATGCAATGTATGCAAATCTTAATTTGTTTGCAAACAAAAAGCTAGTCCTTTTCACCCCAAGCAACTCTTCTCATCAGGAGAATCTGTTTAGCATAACTTTTTCTAACTGTTTCAAAGTTGAAATAATTTCCCAAACAAAACTTCTATGGATCATCATTAATGAAAATAAGAAATTTGACTTTCAATCTAAAACAAGCAGGAAAAAAAATCAAAGCTTGATGCCCTCTATAGTATAAGGCCCCACCTTACAGACGACACTAGGAGAGCCATTTCCATAAGTTACCTCTTCTAAACCCTTCTATATGGTGGTCCCATTTTTATAAATATGCAAGCCACCCAATCCCACCTACTTCGGCAATGGAGCAATAAAGTAGTAAAATATGCTGTGAGTACTCCAGGGAGACTTGTACAACTCTAAAACAAATTCAGTGGACTGAACTGCAATATTCCCTAACCTCTCAACTGGCACACAACCAAGCTACAAATCAGATAAATGCTCTAGGAACAGCAACATAATTCTCTACTCTGTAAGTAGAATCCTCCACTCAACAAATAAACAATCAATACTAGTCACAAAACCTCATAACTCTGCAGGTGACTCCCTCCACTCCTATGTATTTAAAATCTGTAACTCCATCCCACTTCCCCTAAAACAAACCCATAACCTATAAACAACATCTGATGGGAACATGATCATATTTTTGCAATTCACCTGGGTGATACCTCATTTCTTTAATATTCATTTAACTTCATCCTCCAGATGCCATAAATATCCACCTACAGGAAGTAATTTGTGTTGATATCCTTTATATACCTACTTTTTACTTACAAATCCTCTATGTCCTCCCATACTTTTCATCTCCCCCCTCTGGTTAACCTTCTGTCTCACACCTCTTCCATCCTACTAATGTAGATGGTTCTATCTTTCAACTCCGTATCCCTGCATCAGTACTACTTTACAAAACTACTCTTCTGTCTTACAACTCAGTATCCCTGTACCAGTAGTGCTTTACAGACTACTCTTCTGTCTTGCAACTCAGTATCCCTGTACCAGTAGTGCTTTACAGAACTACTCTTCTGTCTTACAACTCCGTATCCCTGTACCAGTAGTGCTTTACAAGCTACTCTTCTGTCTTGCAACTCAGTATCCCTGTACCAGTAGTGCTTTGCAGACTACTTTTCTGTCTTACAACTCAGTATCCCTGTACCAGTAGTGCTTTACAAGCTACTCTTCTGTCTTGCGACTCAGTATCCCTGTACCAGTAGTGCTTTATAAAACTACTTTTCTGTCTTACAACTCAGTATCCCTGTACCTATTTACCACCATTCTGTTGTACCTTAAGAACTACTCCTAGCATCTCTCTTACCTGACCTGTAACAGGCAAGTCATTCATCTGTAAACACTGTATATAGCCTTCTTCTTATTCTTTCAGCTTTTCCTGGTTAGGGGTCGCCACAGCGGAACCCCCATCTGCTAATGATTGGCAGTCGATTTTTATGGTGGCGAGGTGCCAGCCCGATGCCCAACCTTCAATGAAGGCACGCCCATTCACGCATGTCTTTCGAACACCTCTCAACTGTGGGGAGGACATGCAGACTCCACACAGAAGGCACTCCAGCCGAGAATCGAACGGGAGAACCTCTTGCTGTGAGGCGACAACGCTACCATTGCACCACCGCAGCTAAACACTGTATATAGCCTAAACCAATGTAAATGTGCACTACACTGTAGTAATTCTTCTTATCCTTGATTTGATTCTTACGCTTCCCTTTCTTTTTTGTTGAATATTTAGAACCTTTAGCCACCAACGTCTGTAACATGTACAATGCACATAAGGTATTTCTGTACTCTAGTTGCTGTTAATGTTCAACATGTTTTATTTCCTTCAGTTTTGATTTAATAGTTAAGAATACTTAGCCATGTCTGTAACATTTATTTTCTGTCCTCTACCCGTTTACTAATTTATTAAAACCATTAATAACAATGTTCTTGCCTCTCTTACTGTAATGTTTAGTAAACTTAATATATGAATTTTGTGTGGAGCTTTACTTTACAGGCAGTTGTGAGCAGTTGGCCTATCCCAGTAAACAAATGCAACTAAAATTCATAAATACATTGGTTTATGCCATAACATACCGCATTCAGCTGTGACGTGGGCAGCTATCCTACTGTCCTTCATTTGCAGTGCTTCCAGTACATTTACATCTATACATGTGCCCTGAATAATGGACGTTGTCTGGCATTCATCAATTGTTTTCTGTCCCATGCAACAGCACAAGTGCCATTAATTGGTTGTGTCAGGCATGCCAGTCAGTGGATTTGTTGGACATTTGGGGTTCCTTTGATTGCTGCATCCCCTAGTGCCCTTTCCCAGAGTGTCTACCTGCTGGAGGGCTGGTTGTGGAGCTGGTCATATCTTAACTACAAGTAGTCTGCCAATACCTGTGCAACCTGTCATGAGGTACTACTCTGGAGTGTTGTTGCTTGTGATAAAATGGCATTGATGGGCTATACAATCTTCATTACAGCTACCTTAACCTAGGTACTGCTATGTTGACTGCACAACTGTCTTTACTGGGAGCCGTGTGTATATCAATTCTTGTTTATTCACCAAAACTGCTGCACTATTGTCTATGTCTGCCTTATGATGGCATGTGGAATGCTACTGTATTGTGAAGTAGGACATTATGGCACAAGTAAGCAAATTTCCTATGGTTTCCACACTTGGAGTGCTGTTGGCCGCTGTGATCTTTGGTGGCATGCGGACTACTCTTATGAGCACTGTAGACCTATGTGAGGAATCTGTTTTTCCTTTGATGCAGTACACATGGCCAGAATTGTTTTGGCAGCATGTAGATTACAGTGAAGCTCCTCTGAAACATTTTAGTAACTATTTGCTCCTCTGAGAATTATATGTGGAACATTTTTTGTCTCACTGTATGGTTTTAAGTGTTCTAGATAATGTTGGTGCCATGTGGATTATACTGAAGTGGCTGTGGGTTGTGTGGAGTAACTGTCTGCTCCTCAGGTAGGTATGTATGGATGTATGTATGTATATGTGAGGAGCCGTTTTTTTCCCCTTCTCCCTGCACTTAATTTTGAGTGTTCTGGACATTAGTAGTATGTGGATTATACTGAAGCTGTTGCAGGATGTGTGGAGGAATAATTTCGTCCTCAGAGACTTATGTGACAAGCATGTTTTGTTGTTTTTTTTTTCTTTCTGTCCACTGCATTTGGAGTGATATGGACATCACTAGTGTAATCGGGATTAGCTTACTTTTTCCCTGGTTTCACCTCTAATTTTAGATTAATTGGGGGGGCTATTGTATGCGTTAGGATGCATTTCCATATGTGCAAACATTTTTTTAGCTAGTTTCTAGGTATGCAGTCAAGTAGATGATTGAGAACCTAGCCCAATTTTTCATTTGACCCAGCATACCCTGATTAAGTGACCTATTCAGTTGCACAGTGTGCAAACAGAGACTAAGGGAATCTGTCAGTGACAGGAAGCATCTCATTAGCAGTTCATAGCTTTAATCTTCTGTGCTAACTGACAGACGAGCAGTGGCCCAGGTAGGGCTTGAATTGCAAGCATGTTGCCAACTCTGGAGTCTGATGCCTTTGCCGTTAGGCCATTGAATCCTGTCCTTGATTAGTGTGCCGTTGAGCCCTGTCCTTTGTTTTTGCTGCATTGTATTGCCTATGTTTTGTTAAAATTTACTCCTTGTCTTCAGGTCGATACACTCCTTGCAGCCATTCATGGGGTCTATAAAACATTTGGCAGGTCTTCTGGGAGCCCTCCCCCACCTGTCTCCCTCATCACCCTAGAAAATGGGGATATATTTTTCACCCTGCTGTTTGCTGAGCTCTTAGCAGCTACTTGTGAGATGTGTTTAACTAACTAACTGAGCAGGCAGTGCTTAACCCTGTGAGCATCTATAAAACCTGTACCAGGGAACAATAAACTGTACAGTGAAGCAGGATTAGAGGGATTGGAGATTGACCATGCAGCAATCTAGTTCCTCACTCTTGGTTCTAAGGGTAGTAGAACAGAGGGATGTGGTAAGAGGGATGATGTTAAGAGAAAGGGTAGTGACTAGTGGAGTGCCATAGGAAGTAGTCCTGGGTTAGGTAGTCTTCACTGTGTCCGTCTTTGACATATCTTACTTTCTAAAGAACATGATCAGCGTATTTGCTGATAATACAGTGACAGAAATTTAGAAGTAAAGAATGGGCGAAAGGTTAAAGGAAGGACTGACCCAGCTGACCAACAGACCAGAAAGGATCATTGCAGAGAAATTGTGTACTGGACTTGAGTCACAATAACCCTAGTGTAAAGGAAGTGGAACTAATAACAGAGCAGGAAATGCATCTGGAGGGTATTTACTACCTGGAATATATCATTAAGAGCAGAAAGAGGACAGCGGCAGCAGTGAACAGAATGCTAGGATTTACTCTGGAGGGAATAAAATCCAGAAGCAAAGAAATAATTCTTCCACATTGCCAGATTATGCGTTGAATAAATGTGCAGTTCTGAAGGTTGTACAAGGAAAGCAACACCAGGCTTCTGGAATGAGTCAAGAAAAAAAACACCAAAAATGTACATGAGGTAGAGGAGAAAATATATTACCAGAGACTTCAGGAGCTAGCGCTCTTTTTTTTTTCCTAGATACCATAAAAGAATGATATTGCAACACATGAGCATGTCCAGGAGACGTGAAGTGGTCACCTTGAACATGAAGGACAAAGTGGAATAGGGGCACACACAGCAAACTGATGAGATTTAACTACTCACTGGCTCTCCAAATGTATGTCATCATAGAGAGGACTGTAGACCTGTGGAACTTGACTGCTAGAATGGATGGTAGAGAAGAAGTCCAGAGTTATTCTAAAGGGCATGGAGTAAGTGGAGAGGGGAGCTAGAATATTAATGTATTTAAATACAATTATAGGCAGGCTTATTGCCTCTTTCTGGTATTGGTTTAAAGCAGCATAATGTAATATAGTGGTGACAGGATTGAGAATGTGTATATGACTCCAGTACAGACCACCTCCCAAAAAAGTGAATATGTTGGTGGTACAATATCCTGAGATGTTAACCATGACAGCAGATTGCCAAATTCTTAAGGACTTTAGATGTAAAGTAATTCCATCCCACTGAAGTGTATTCTGTCCATAACATACTCATAAAAGTGCAGTGAACAGCAGCACTCATTACTAAAGAGAACACCTTGCAATATGCACCATCCTCTCACAAAGCAACACATCAGCATCTCACGTGTTTTGACCCCAACGGATAAACCCGCCCTCCGCAGCAAAATATACAAGCACAAGAGTTAGTATAAAGTTGATGAAAATTCACTGCAAAAACATGATCTGTAAGAGACCACTGTCATCACTGCCTATGACAAGAAGACACCATTAAATAGCAGCAGTAAAGAATGGTGTGAGAGACATTGTGCTTACAAATACATGCCTAGTGACTGACACTCAAAAGTGAAACACCAGACAATAGCACACTGCTGGAACTGTACTACAGACTAACAACAAATTAACAAACCAACATTACTTTTGACATTGGTGCTGCCATTGGGTTAGTTTGCTTGTTACTTTGGAAGATGGTCTGAACTACAGCAATCAGAATGCATTCAGTTTGCTACAGAGCTGCTTGGTGGAACTGTAGCCACTACACTCCAGTGCGCTTATGATGAACGTCTTCATTCACTAGAGTTTGAGAGTGCGGGTGTCAGTGGTGTTGGGTTTAAAAAGAGAGTATGGTTACATGAAGTTCTTAGCATCAGTAGGACTTGACCTATTTTTTCCAGCAATCTCCGCATCCTTTTTCTGTAGGGTTGCATCTGTTTTGTGCTGAAGTGAGAAACTAAACCATTCAAACCCAGCAAATGTAAATATAACTATTTACATATTTTGGATTACCAGAAATAAAGATAACTGAAGGGAGAGCGTGGGAGAAAACGAGCTGTATTGCAAGAGTCTGTGTTTCACAGAGATCTAGTATTATAATGAGCACGTCACACACAATGGTACTGTCTTACTTCAAGAAGGACTTTTGAAACTGGTGCCAGAGCCATGGCCTAAAGTTAAATGCCAAGAAATGCATAGTCATACCCTTCGGGAAAAACAAGGTTACCCCTAGCTACCATATAGGTGGCAATCCACTGAGCACAGAAGAAGTCATCAGGGATCTGGGGACCCAGGTTGACAGTAGCCTTTCGTTTGACACTCATGTTGCTAAAGTAGTTAGGAAAACCTTCTACATTGCCCACTTGATCATGAAGGGATTCACATCTAGATCAAGGGAGGTCATCGTCCCCCTGTACTCATCACTCATTAGACCTATGATTGAGTACAATGCCCCATTCGGAATGTATCTAACTCGACACCTGCAGCAGCTGGAAAGGCCCCAAAAGTTCCTCACCAAAAGGATAAAGGGTCTCAAAAATATGTCTTATGCTGCCCGACTGAAAGAACTTCAGCTCTATTCAGTCTCATACCGCTTGCTCAGAGGTGACCTGTGCCTGACATATAAGGCCATGTCAAACCCTGATTTGATGAATATGCTCCACCTCAAAAAATCTAGATCCCTCAGAACCACAAGGGCGGGAGACTTAAACCTTGACACGGTTATTAATAGAACGTGCTGGAGGGACAGATTCATCACCCAGAGACTCCCTATGCTGTGGAACAAAATCCCGGTACATGTGAGGCAGAGCACCTTGCTGGCCTTGTTCAAGAGGAATCTTGACCAATGGATGGGGGATCGCAGATATACCCCAGGGATTACTTCAGTGTCACTGCTTGACAGAGGCACAGCAAAATAATAGGCATAGTTTTATTCAAACTAAAGGGGTGGCGAAAGCCAAATAACTATGGGCTAGGCTTATAAATGCCCTTGGGCAGATAGCCTAGTATGAACCTATGAACCTATGAAACCATACAATATGTGGGCAGACTCTCAAGTTGTGTATCCCCAGTGAAAAGTGGTTAGAATGGTAGAGGATATGGTTATGGCAGACTACTGTATAGGACTGCCATGTCAAATCCGATCCATTTCTGAGCTGAATATTCATCTCGCAATAATAAATGTATACCCCTTAGGACATTTTGCAGCTCCACAGATGTCTTGAGAAAGCAGATTTTGAAGTATACTGCATCAATAGTAGTTTTCCTTCTGTAGTAAACTCTTAATGCATGTGTTACAGTTTTCTGCATTTATGATACCAGAAATAAATACACTAAACTGATCACTTAGTGTACTGGCATTTTTGTTTTACAATTAATTTAATTCCTAGTTATATATCTTCTGTTAAAGTTGCAATGGAGTTTGCATAAAATGAAGGTTATAGTTGCTCATTTTTTAATTTCATTGTTTACTCATGTACCCACAAAATTATGTCACTGTAGGTACTGGACAGTGATTTTCATACAATTGTGAAGCATTACTGGTACACAAACATAACTTCTTTAGAAGACCAGCTTCTTGATTACATTGTGGTTTCACCCCTGTATGGTGACGTGTTAATTTTCAGTATAAAGTCTCTAATCTGTAAGACCCAGTTGATAACTTATCTTTGTAGGAAGTAAGGAAATCCTACTGATGCATTTAAAGTCGTTCTAAGGGGATCCAGTATCTGTCTGCCTGGGACGACATGAGCGACAGACCATGATGCTTTACCAGAGATGGCCTGCACCGGTTGCCACTGGGATTCCGGATACTGGCTAAGGCTCTTGCCACCCCTATAGTGCCTTTTTAGGCAAAGTTCAAACAGCAAACTCACCACCATAGTAGGTATAAGCAAGCAAAATCTGAGGGTAATGCTACTCCATGCTAGAAGTCTAAACCTCAAAATGCACTCACTCGAGGCACTCCTTAAAATGGAGAACATTAACATCTGTGCAGTGATGGAGACCTAGTTCAAGGCTTCAGAGAGCACCCGTGCATTACCAGGCTATAACTCATACCACACCTTTCGGCCACCTAACCTGGACCAAAACACTAAAGGAGGAGGCGTGAATATTCATTAAGGATATCCACACCTCCAGGCTAGTTGCTCAACATAATGCATCAGAAATTATCCAAGTACAACTAATACTGGGCAAGACTGCAGTCCAGGTTGTAGCTTGTTACAGATCCCTAATAATGGGTGATTTCAACTACCCTACCATCAACTGGGAAAACTACTCATGTACTAACTCATTTGCTGAACGCTTTCTGGAATTTATAAATTCCAACGCCCTGGATCAGCTTGTCCATACCCCCACCAGGGGCAGCAATATCCTGAACCAGGTCATTACCAATATGGGCAACCGATGTTCCATGTCAGAGGTCAACTCCTCACTGGTCAGATCCGACCAAAATCTAATCACCCTAGACATCAGTATCCTGCCCCCAGCCCCATTAAGGAAACCACCGTAAAAAACTTCTCCAAGGCCAACTTCATGCTTCTTAAGACAGAAGTGGCAAGCTTCCCGACACCCATACAGACAGAAAATAGAGGTATGATTGCTGAATCCTATACAAATGCACTGTATAAGCATATAAACAAGTACATGGATCGTGCTATCCTCCAAAAAAAAGGAAGCCAGTCTGGTGGTCCCCTGCCATAAACAAAAGAAGGAAGAAGCTATTGCAAAAAAGGGTAAAATCCCCTGATTGCAGGAACTCCCTGGTCAGCCTCAGAAGTTGAGATCTCTCATATAATCCTCCAAAGCTAGTTGCAAAAATAAAATTGCCACTGATTCTAAAGACAACCACAAAGCATTCTACAGCTATGTCAAGAATACAATGGCACTAGATATACAGAGCCAACTGATATTTCCAACATCCTGGGAGATAGGTTCACTGCAAACTTCACCCCCCAAAGGGCCCATCGCTATACCAGAAGAATGCAAAGCCCCTGTAGTCATGGCTGCACAAGTAAAGACTGCACGCTCCAAAGCCAAGAACACAACATCAATGGGACCTGACAACATCCCAGGCTGCGTTCTGCATGAACTACAGAATGAAATGGCATCCCACGTAAGTACCATGTTCTGCCATAGCCTCACTTCAGGCCTTATGCCTACTGAATGGCACTCAGCGACCATTTATCCCACTCCACAAAGGGGGTGCCACCATAGACATTGGGAACTACCACCCCATTAGCCTGATGAACCTGGTCTGCAAGGCCATGGAACGTATCATCTTGGAGCTTATAAACAAGGACATCGGTAATCTCCAAACTCTGGACCCCACTCAGTTTGGGTTTGTAAAAGGTAGGTCATGTCTCCAAAACCTGATTGACTTCTTTGAAGCAGTCACTAGAGCCGTGGATGAGGGTAAGGTGGTGCACAGAGCCTACCTTGACCTCGTCAAGGCTTTTGACACCATCCCCCACTCTGGAATTATAAATAAACTCATTAGACTGGGCATAAATCCCTATGTCACAAGTTGGGTGGCCAACTGGCTCACTGACAGAACCCACACAGTGTAAGTAGCCAACTCCAAATCCAACTTCAGACCAGTGACAAGTGGAGTACCACAGGTCTCAGTCCTGGGTCCTCTCCTGTTTGGCATCTACTTCTCAGAAGTCCAGGCTAATGCAGCAGGTCTTTGGCTAACGAAGTTCGCAGAAAACTGCAAACTAGGTGCCATAATAGAATCTCCTAATGATGTGGACATTCTACAAAGGGGCCTCACTGAGACTGATGTTTGGTGTCAAAGTCATGGCCTTAAGCTCAATGCCAAGAAGTGCATTGTCATCCCCTTTGGGAAAAACACTGTACCCATAAACTACCACATAGGCGTTAGCCTACTAAACACAGAAAGTGTGATGAGACCTTGGGACACAAGTGGACAGTAGTCTCTCCTTTGATAATCACTGCCACAGTAGTCAGGAAATCCCTCTCTGTGGCACACCTAGTCACAAAAGGGTTCACCTCCAGAAAAAAAAGAGGTCATTGTTCCTCTCTACTCATCCCTCATCAGACCCATTATAGAGTATAACGCCCCATTTGGCATGTACCTCACAAGACATCTACAACAACTAGAAAGGCCACAGAAATACCTCACTAAGAGGATTACCGGCATCAAACAGATGCCATACGCAGACCGTCTCAAAAAACTCCAGCTCTACTCCGTCACTTGTCCTACCCAGAGGCGACCTCTGCCTAACATACAAAGCCATGTCAAACCCAGATCTGTTATACATGCTACACTTAAAGAAACCCCAATCCCTTTGAGCCACGTGCTCCAGGAACCTAAACCTTGCCACCACAATAAACAGAATTTGTTGGAGGGATAGATTCCTGTCCTAGAGACTTCCCATGCTCTGGAACAGCCTATACATTCATGTCAAGCAAAGCTCCTCATTAGCCCTCTTTAAGAAAAATCTTGACAATTGGATGGGAAATAGGAAATTCACCCCAGGGATCACTTCTGTGGCTCTGCTAGACAGGGGCACAAAAAAATTGCCTGGCAAAAGCCAGGGAACCTTTTTGGCTAGACTTATATAGGCCCCAGGGCCGATAGCCTAGTACCTACCTATGAACCTATAAAGTACAGTAGCGTGTAGGGTTTCAGCAGATTGATTTCATTGGCTAGCTTCTACAAGGATGTGCAGATGAGTTCCATGTTGGGATTACCTTCCACAGTATTAGTATTTCTGAAGGAATTGGCTTTATTTTGGTCATAAAACTAATTTGGTACTCCTCCTGAGATGTTTTAATGGTTATCACTAAAGTTTTACCACAGAAACATATACATTGACTTTATGGTTCACTGAGGAGAACTCGTTGTAAATATTTGTAGCCACTTTCAGGCATTTCATTTGGCAGTTGGTCTTGGATCCTGGTAAGGATTTCCTGGTGTATTTGAATTTTTTAGAGGAAATTCTTCTGCTTGTGTATAACAGAGTTGTGAGGTACTGGGAGGTGTTTATTTGTCACTTGCCATTTAACTTTTACCTCAAACACTATTTTTTACTTAGAGGGCATGTCTAACCCTTCTAATCTCTGCTGTCTGCATGTCAGATACTGTTGTTGGCTGACATATGTTTCTGAGTCCCAGTACAGATTCTTAATGATATTTTTCAGGAAAAAAAGGTATATTGTTAAAATGTGTTTCTGGGGACTGGGACTTTGGTGTTTAGTGGCTGTCAAAATTGAGCTTTAACACTAAACCTTAAAATGACTTGTAATACACTCACCAGAGATCACCAACCATTAGGAATTGAAGGGTCTAATTGTAAGTTGCTGCTCCAAGCCATTACAATGAAACATAAGCTGATGATAAACTCATATGAAATGATTATATCCATCAGATTTAAATCAAACATTCTCTTTGCTAAATACTGGGAAACATATGCGCATGTCTTAACGGAAACACAGAAATTACAATCCATAGCCACTAAGTTGAAACTGACTCCTTACAAAAATTTACAATACACTCAGTTCATGATTATAAATAATGCATACTTGTCTCCAAAAATGCTCAATAAATTCAACCCAGAAATCCCCAGTATATGTTCCTACTGCAAAAATCAAGAAGCTGATCTATTCCTTATTTTCTGGAGTTGTAAATGTGTCCACAAATTATGGTGCTCATTGAGGATACAACTGTGGAAAATGGGTTATGAAAAAACAACCCTATTTTGGAAATTTACACTTTTACATATACCTCCCCAGAACGTCTCAAAAAATAGGTTGCATGTTCTAATTACACTGTTTTCCCTACTCAAGCTATACATTACTCATAATTGGACAGGCAGAACACTAGCCTCTTGGGATTGTTTTAAGAAAATGGCAATAAGATACATTACTGCACGTAATTACATAACCACTAATGTAACTTAGAGCCCTTCTCAAACAATATTGGGATACACTCTTTAACCATATTTTGCATAGTTAAGGAGAAAAGACAAATTAATAAAGTTAGTTAAGACATATAATAAGTAAGAGTATCAACTTGTACTGAATGATTCTAGTTACTGATCTTCAAACCATACACATTCTAAGGAACTCATATTTCTTCATGGTTAGTAGGCCTTATTGAACAGAAAAGACTCGCAGCACTTCTGTATATAGTTGTGGAACAGTTGTATGCTAGATTGTGATTTTGTTTTTGTACTTGTTTTTGCTGTATAATCCTGCTATGGTAATAATTATGAGGAACATGTAAAGTTACATTGCTTTGAACCTTATAGATATCTATCATATGTACAAAATCTTAAGCTGAATGGTTTATCTATATAATGCTCTGTAATGTACGAACAATTAGTAATTGTACAAATGTTTCTGTTTTTTGTTTTTATGTATGTGACTTACTAGAAATAAATATATTTGGGGGGAAAAAATTCTTTCAGGAGGTAAAACAAACTCTCAAACTTTATCCACTTTTAAGCCATTTTTTGTTTGGTTAACAGTTAGTAATAGTTCCTTATGGAGATTCCTTTGTGGATTAGCTGTTTTTATAAAATGAGTGATTTTTCTTTCTGTTTTGATTGCCAGGTATTTACCTCTCTCAGTTTTTCTTTCAGGAGGCAGTATTGTCTCTTTCAAGACATGCTATCGGCTTGTCAAGACAATTTTTAAGTGACACTGGGCATAATTCCAGAAAACTTGCTTTCAGTGTAAGTGACAGCTTACACTGAGCAGGTATTTTGAACTGAAGTCACTTGCACTGAGAGCAAGTCTTTTGGAATCAGAGCAGACTTATACTGAAAGTAGCTCTTTTTGAATCTGGCCCACTGTCTTAATTCTCTTTGAAATGGCCTTTAATAATCACTTTTTAATGGAAAAAAATGTAATTTTATATCAAAACTAGTTGCTATGGTCTGAAGTTGGTATGTTTGGTGTCCATTTATAAAAAATAGACAAACATGCATAAATATTTACCACAAAAGTTTAAATTTCAGTCATGAGGTAAAGAAAAGTTTTCAGACTCTGTTATCCACTTGTCAAATACCTGTTGTGGTTAGAACCTGGACCTGGGTCCTGATATTTTGTTTGTTCCTTCCCTGGGCAGAAAAGTAGAAAAAAATTAGTGGGGGGAGGCTGTATCCCTTAATGTAGAAACCCGCACTTACCACCAAAATCCTATGCATTTGATAAAGTGCACATTTAATATTTTCAATATGTACAGCACACTTTCAACTAAATGAACATTCGGTCATATGCCATTGTCGTGTGGGTGTGTGTGTGTGTATAATCTACACACACACACAATTGCATTCCGCAGAGAAAGAAGATAATTCCTGAAATTATATTACAATTGAACTGTTGCAGTTCAACTAATGTAATTTGATCACTGCAACCACCAAAGAAATTTACCAATAATCACAGTACACAATAAATTGCATGTTGAAACCAAATTCACTGTTAACTATATGTGTCTTTATTTATTTATTTTATAGATTCTTATAGTTATCATTTCAAAAACATTTTAACTGCTTTTGTCTTGCTATCCAAATCCATACAATAAAGCTTCCATTTTCTCAGTTTTTGTATTATCCTTTTCATTCCTTCTCAATGATGGGTCTCGGATCCAACACTGGGCCGCATTTCCAAGACTTATGATCCGAGTCTGGAGCTCCTTTCTCTCCCTTAATGCATCATACCTTGTCTAAACCCTCAGATCTCTTTTGAAGCCATCGCATCGAGACGTGGTCCGTGAGTCTTGACTGCTTCTTTGCAGATAAGTATACTAAAGTGTGTTCTCTTTATTGTGCGATGATGTCTGATAAACCTCCAGGTTTCAAGAGATGCACTTCTTGTGGGCATAAAATTCCAAATTCAGATGCCAACAAGAAGTGTGTCTATTGCTTAGGACCCATTACTTAAATGTTGACTGCCAGATGTGTGGCCTTTAACCCAAGGACCCTTTCAGATAGAAGATATAAATTGGTACTGAAAGGATGGTTGCCTTCTTCTGAGGCTCAAACCCCCTCAAAACCTTCCAGTTCCAGAGAACTAAAGAGACAAAGCCCTCTTTGCCTCCCTGACAGCTTTGTCTCATACTTCTGAAAAGTGACAAAAGTTATCAGATCCAACCCCTTTGTATCCAACTAAGACTACATCTTCTTCAGATCCTACAGCTTCCTCTGATCTGACAGCTACCATTGTGCAATCAGGATCTCCAAGCCTGAGTGCATCAAACTCTGATCCTAGGGCTTCGGATCCGAAGGCTTAGAGCCATACACCAGTATCAGCTATGAAACTGGTATCTCTGGTCCCTCCATCTCAGATCCTGCAAACGTCAACCAAATCTAGGCACCCTTCCTCATCCTTTTCCTCTAGGTCTTCACTGAGTTTCTCTAGAGGCGGATGTGGACAAGATGATGCAGAGGTTCCTCAACGCTCAGATACAGATGGGAGTCCTGCCTTCTCTGTCTCATCTTGGATCCATGAGTGCTCTGTCACCTACACTGCAAACTCATTTTCCAATCCAACCCTTTGTTTCAGAAACCCAGGATCCGGGATTCATGAGAGAGTCTGTTTTATTCCGAGGAAGCCCCTTCTTTCAATCCTACTATGTCCCTGTCCATCCCTGTTCCAACTATGTCTGATCAGAGCGGGACTCAGATCCGAGATGTTAGCATCGGCTCTAGCTTTGTCAGATCCATCCCTTCCCATCGGGGCTTCAGCTCTTGACAGTTCAGGCCACTTCTGCCTGGAGGCCTCTGATCTGGTGTGAGCTTTGTTCCCTCCCCTCTGGCAGCTTCAACTCTGAGGGAGGTAGAGAGAAGAGACCTCTCTGGGTCTGTTGACCTTCCAAGTTGCAGAAGGGGCTTTCTCTATAATCAGAGAAATGTTTCCTCAAACCTGGGATCCTCCCTATCCTTCGTCTGATCTGAGCATTGAGCCCATCAATCTTGCCATAGGTCAACTTTCCCCGAAAAGCATCCAGACTACTCCCAGCAAGGGGTTCCCCTTCTTTCTGATACCTCCCATGAACACCCCACAGAGGAGGTCGCTGGCAAGAAAACGTGGTGCAAGAGGAGGCACGAGTCCTTGACTGAGTACGCAGATTTTGATGAGGGTGAAGGATACCCCAGATCACCACCTGATGACGTCTCCTTTGGAGATGTCCTTGAACTACATAGGCAAAAAGGTGGATGGTCCTCCCAACCTCCTCCTCCTGAGGAGGCAGTTTTTCTGTAGGTTTTTGCTGTGGGCCCATCTACGTCCTGGGTGACCCCCCTCCCCCCGGCAGACAGATAGACTTAGTTTCCTGCCGAGTTTGGAAGGAACTGGACACAGTCAAGTCAATTCCTAAACTTCCTGATATGTTCCTCAGACCACCCTCCAACCAGTTGTATTGGAGTAAAAGTGCTCAGTTGATGCCATTGTTATGCTGGCATCCATGAAAAAGGAGCTAGCTGAACAAAGCTCCTCTATTCATCCTCCAAACAAGGAGTCTCTGGTATTGGACAGACATGGAAAGCATGTTTATGCCTCAGCTACCTTCACACTGAGGTCATTAAATTACTTGGCACACTTCACATGTTTGCAGAGAGACCTGGTTAAAGAACTAACCAACTCTCTTGCTGAGACCTTGTCGGAGGAAGACCTGAAGGAGTTTTCTCCCATTTGGCGACTCTTATCTTCCCTTGCTAATTCCTTGATGAGGCTGATTTCTCATATTGCAGAAGGCACCACATGAGCAGACGGTGCAGGCATAGCCATAAGGAGACATGCCTAGATGAAGCTTTGTGACTTCGCAAAACCCTTCAAGGCACCTTAAATTAATGCCTCGTTTGATGGCTCTTCCTTATTTGGACCATCAGTGAAAGAAATGCTTACCCATAGAGAGCAAGAACAAAAGACCTTGTCTGCTATGGGGATCAAATTTTCTACCCCTCGGAGGGCTTTCTCAAGGAATCAGCAAGGTGGGAAGAAGACTAGGTTCAGGAAAACTCAAGGTCCATTCCAGGACCTGCACAGGGATACTTCCTCCAGAGGCAGTGGGGGAAGATTTCAGTGGTAAGCACCACCCCGGAGGCAGAGTGGGTCTGAAAAGTCAGGGATTCAGGGAGCCTTTTCCTGATAAGCCCTATCAGTGATGCTGAAGCACTGCCAGACTGTCTCTGGAGGCAGTTGGGGGACATCTATCCCTGCAGCTAGATGCCTGGACAAATGTAAACAACACCAAGGTGCTTAAAATAATAGCCCGAGTTTACTACATTCCCTTTTTCCCTTTACCTCCAAGTCCCGGGAGGAAACTCTCTTACATGCCACCCATTCAGTGGAAGTATGCTACTCAAGAAGTTCAAAAACTTCTTAAAAATCATCCAAAACATCAAAACCCAAAAAAACAGGATACGTAACTTCTTCACACTTCTTTTTGGTGCCAGAAAAAACAATGGACTTGACCTGTTCTAGATCTCAGCAGTCTAAACCAATATATCAAGAAGTCGAAGTTCTGGATGGTTATGGTCCAGACCTTTATGCCACTTTTATGCAAGGACAGTTGGATGTGCTCCATAGGTTTACAGGATGTGTATTATCATTTCAAAATGAGCAGATGCTACTGGAGACACTTGCACTTTTAGCTGAGACTTTATAGGAACACAACTGAAGACTTTAACACAAATAGCTTCACTACCTCTTCATCATAGAATATCTCTCAGACAACAAATTCAGATATAAGTAGATCTTACTTCTCCCCCAGAAAGGCTATGGGGTTTTTGCCAGCAGCCATCATTCTGGTACCCTTGGCAAGGCATTATATCCGAGTTCTACAATGGATCCTGGCTGTTTATCATCCTGTATCTGCTTGTATCAAACTGCCCTTAATCTGCAGACGTCCTCTACAATGGTGGATGCAGTCAAACAACCCATATCTGGGCAAGTCGTTCTCACTCTCCCTAATAGCCACAGTGACCACTGATGCTTTCCAGTTGGGGTGGGGGGCATTATCAGGGAAAGATGGTCAAAGCATGTGGTTCCCCACTGAGACCAAGTTGCATGTCGATGTCCTGGAGATGAGTAGTTCCTCTAAAGTTGCAAGCCTTTCAGGACTCCCTCCCTCTGGGGATGACTGCAGTTCATACAGACAGCATGTTAGTAGTCTGGTACTACATCGTTAAATAAGGAGGAACCCAATTCTGTCCCTTATGCAGAGAGGCCATGAGAGTATGAGAATGGGCAATCTCTTCAAACCACTTTCTGATTCCAACTCGCATTCCTAGAGAGACCAGTGCACTAGCAGACAAATTCAGCAGGTATGTCCTGACTCCTCACGAGTGGTCCCTAAATCAATCCATAGCAAATGAGATTTTCAGCCATTGGGGACAGCCTTGCTGTGATCTTTTTGCCTCTCACCTAAACAACAAATGTAACAAGTACTTTGCTATAAGTCCCCGAGGGATGCTGTAGTGCATGATTGGCCTCTGAGACTCCTTCATGCTTATCCTCCTCTACCATTGATCCTGCAATTCCTACAGAAAGCCAGCAGGTTGAAGGCCTCAGTAATCCTAGTAGATACTGGATCCCAGACAGGATCTCATCTCTCACCCATTACAACACCAGCACCACAATTTTCACACCCTCAGACTGACTGCATGGTTTCTCCACTTCCAATAATTGTAAGAAAGTCCAGGCTAGCTTCTCCAGCCTGGGACCTAATTCTGACTTCTCAAAAGGATTCTACAAAAAAGGTCTATAATAGTAAGTGGAAAGGGTTTTCCATATGGGCTTCAAAGGAGAATATTGTTCATTTCTCGGCTCCTACTTCAACTATACTCCTTTTTCCGAGTTTTCTTTTTCAAGAAGGCGCCAGTTTCTCTACCATAAAACTACAACTGGTTGCTGTTTCTGATTTCCAATCAGAAAAGGGGTCTTCTTCTCTTTCCTTGTCCAGATTATGTAAAGCATTCATGAGGGGTCTCTTTCTACTCAGACCTCCAATTAAAGATCCGTCTCCCCCCCCCCTTGGGTTCTTAGAATTGTTCTTCAAAGCCTTACTCAGAAGCCCTTTGAACCAGCTGACAGTTGTGACATGACATTTCTGTCTTGCAAAGCAGTTTGCCATCACTTCAGCTAAACAAGTGTCCGAACTGCATGCTGTCGCTCGTCCCAATATAGATGACAAACAGGCATGGTAGTTTGTTTAGATGCTTTACATAGAAGCACATCAGGATGGATAGCAGCATCAAAAAATATAAAAGAACTGATTAACAGACCTTACATGCTGGCTTACTACAAAATGGCAGTCAGGCTCGCACGTGCTCCGTATTTATACATTTGTGCAAGCCCTCGGGTAGTTTATTAAAGATGCATACACACATTGATCTACAGCTTCCCTCTTAAAGATTGCCCTTAGTTGAAAATAACACTGGAGTTAGACATGTATTACTATAGACATTAGAAACAGAGTGATCTGATGTTGTTAATCTTAGTTCATTCCTTACTGATGGGTTATCGGTTCCGTCCTTGGAACCGAGCTGGCCAAATATCAGGCTCGCGTCAGCCAAAAACTCTCGAGCCAAGGTCCTACCCAGAATGCTCTGCTCCCTGTTACCTCAGATCTCGTTTGCCGCATTGCTGTACAGCCATTTAAAGCCACTCCCTTCAGCTAAGTGTCTAATTTTTTGAATTCTTACTTTAAAGTTTTTCAAAAAGTTTCTACTAATATTTTCCTACCCTATTTCCCTTTATTACCTTTTTCTTAACCTTTTGAGATAATTCTTCATTACCATCATTGGTAATCCTTCCTTCTCTCTTATCCCTTTGGGTAGCCTTTCCTCTTCTTTTTGGTACTGTTCTTCTTCTCCATATCAATATGTCAGATAAAAAAGTAGCATTGGTTTTGAGCAGTGTAAGGATTACGGCCATAAGTTACTGCTTTCCGATGGCCATGACTTGTGTCTACTGTCTGAATGTCTCCCACCTAACTGTGGATCCCCCGTGTGGGATTTGTTTTGACCAGGACTCTTAATCAGAGAAAGAATAAATTTATATTGAAAGGTCTTCTCAAATCTCCTTTCTGTGAGGCTATTTCTGGGTCGGAGGGCTCACCCCTTCCTGCTAAACCCTGTAAGAGGCATTCTTCATCTTCCTCATCGAGGTTGCACCCTTCTTCTCCCTCTGGAGATCGTAGGGAGTCGACTCATAAGAAGGTGAAATTGATTACTATTTTGGCACTGCCCCCTGTGACACTGTCGGCTCCAGGCTTGGCACTGCCTCAAATGATTCTGGCTCTAGCCATGTCTTCCTTATCGACACCAGCATCGGAGTTCCCAGTGCAGATAATTATGACTGACAGTTCTTTCGCAGCCCTTACCAGCACCGTCCATGCAGGTACAGTCCCCTTCTGCACCATTGGTACAATCCCCTTCGTCTTCGAGTATGACATTACTGTTCTCCACGGCGCAGACATTTTCGGCACTGACATGTTCAGTGCAGTCCTTCTCGGCACCATCCTTGTTGCCGGTGCAGACACTTTCCTTGACAGCACTGTACCTATCGGGGCAGACTTTTGCCTTTATGGTGCAGACACCTTCAATTTCAGTGGTGCTGACGGCGCAGACTACTTCCACACTGTTTTCTTCAGTGCAGACGTCTTTGGTTCCGGGCTCTGCACCTCTTGATTTAGTAAGGAACAAGTATTCCCCTTTCTTGGATCCATTCGTTGGTAGCCAGTATAGTCACTAGAAAGGCCAGAATCACCATCAGGTCTCTCTCAGGTCAACCAGGAACCTCTCTGAGCAAGATGTGTTGCAGCTTGTTGACCAGTTGCTTGTGGCCAGAGGTCTCTTTCACCCAATAAAAGTCCACATTCCCGCCTTCAAGTGAACGTATATCTCCTCAAACTCCAATGTACACTCCTCCTTTGACTTCAGATTCATTCTCTGACCAACCCTATCAATGCTCCTGAAGCATTGCCGACTGCTCACCTCTGGACGTGGTCAGGGGTAGTTTTTCCTTCTAGCCCACTGCATGGTGAAATATAACCACCGACTCATGGTTACAACGGATAATATCCAGAGGTTATCGCATCCCCTTCCTTCTTTGTCCAGTCTCATGCACAGTATTACCCGACATTCGACCCAGTCAAAGGGAAGCAGCAGCACATGAAATCCAAAAGCTGCTGCAAAAAATAGTCATCCAGACAGTCCCCCAGACCAGATAGGATCTGTTTTTTACTCAAGATTCTTTTTAGTGCCAAAAAAGACAGGGGACTGGAGACCAATTCTGGATCTCGGCACACTGAACAAATTTGTAAAAACAGAGAAATTCTGGATGGTCACGGTTCAGTCTATCCTTCCTGTCCTGGAAGAAACCGATTGGATGTGCTCTGTAGATCTTCAAGATGCGTATTACCACATAAAAATGGACAAACGCAAAAGAAGATACCTCTGCTTTCACATAGGAGCCAGTCACTATCAATTTCAAGCTCTGCCCGTCTGTCTCTTTACAGCCCCAGAGTATTCACCAAATGCATGGCAGTGGTTATCTCTCACTTGTGACTTCAAGGATTCCAGGTGTTTCCATATCTAGATGACTAGCTCCTCACTGCCCCCACCAAGCATCTACTGGAAGAAAACCTGCACTACACTCTCTTCACATTACAAAGCCTGGGAATCACTATAAACTGGGAGAAATCCAGCATGACCCCAGCTCAGTCTCTGGAATTCATAGGGGTTCTGTTGGACATGAGAAATTGCACAGCATCTCTTCCGGACCACAGGCTTCAAAGAATAACAGGTTCAACCGCTGCTCTGTCACCAGAAATCTCCCATTCAATCTATACTCCAACTCTTGGGGTCAATGGCAGCCTCGATCGCCATTGTTCCTCTAGCCAGATTCCACATGAGGCTCCTTCAGTGGTTACTTCTCACTCAGTGGTACCCTGTACAGCATCCTTTGTCTTTTCTGATAAGTGTAACTCAGAGATGCAAGCAAGATTTATTCTGGTGGATGTCCCGAAATCCCCAACAATGATCTTGACCCTTCAGCCCCCATCAACCGAAAGCCACAGTGACCACGGACGCCTCCCTGATGGCATGGGGGGGATATGTCAGGGAAACTCTTTCCAAGGCACCTGGTTGGAGACAGAGGCCCTTTTGCATATCAGTGTCCTGGAACTGAGGGCGGTGCTATTAGCGTTGCAAGCATTCCATTCCATCCTTCCGTCTGGGACTATTGCGATCCAAACAGACATATCAGTGGTCTGGTACATCAACAAGCAAGGGGGTCCCAGATTTTACCCTTTATGCTGAGAGGCCTTGAGAATATGGCAATGGGTGATAGCTTCCAAACACTTTCTAATTGCAATGCCCATTCCCGGGAGCTCCACCGTAATAGCGGACAACTTGTGCAGGTGCATTCTACAACCTCATGAGTGGTTCTAAAATCCTATGATAGCGGCAAGAATCTTCAACCATTGGGGTCAGCCTTTCTATGATCTGTTTGCCTCCCCAACCAACTACAAGTGCAGCAACTATTTTGAACTGATCCCCCCCTCGGGAACAATCACAGAGAGATGCTCTTGTCCATGCTTGGCCCTCGGGTCTACTTTATGCTTATCCTCCTCTTCACCTCATCTCCCAATTTCTGAAGAAAGCATGACAGTTGAAGAGCAAAGTGATCCTCATTGCTCCATATTGGTCTCAACAAGTCTGGTTCCCCTTCCTTTGGCCTCACCTGCTAGGTCAATCGTGTTTCCTCAATCCATCCCCAACATTGATCTCCCATCCGCAGGGTCTTACTCACCCCAATCTAACAACCCTGAAACTGACACCTTGGCTTCTCCACTTCCAATGATTGCCAGGCAGGAAAACCTCTCATCCCCTGTGCGCAATATTATTATTGAATCTCATAAATCATCCACCAGACTAATCTATCTTAAATGGAAAAGGTTCTGTCTATGGGCAGCAAATAACCAATTAAACCCCTTGTCAGCCCCAGTTTCAGTGGTTTTGGATTACTTATCACATCTTTTCCACTCTGGGGTGTCTGCATCTACTATTTGTGTGCATTTAGCTGCCATCTCAAATTTCCACATTGGTTTTCAGGACTCTTCACTTATGTCACATAGACTCTGTAAAACAAAACCTCCCTTTAGAGAACCGGCACAACCTTGGGATTTGGCATTGGTTCTGCAAGCTCTAACAGCTCCCCCCTTTGAACCTGCATCTTTATGTGATGTGAAGTATCTCTCTTGGAAAACTTTGTTTCTGATTGCAATCACATCAGCCAGATGCCTGTCAGAACTTCAAGCCTTATGCATTAAACCTTCCTATCTTATCTTTCATAAGGATAGAGTATCACTGAGAACTAATTCTTCCTTTTTACCAAAAGTGGTGTTGGAGTGGTCTATCAACCAATCTATTGATCTTACAGTGTTCTTTCCTAACCACTCTAACAAGGGAGAGTATTGCCTGCACTCCTTGGATGTTAATAGACAATTACGATTTTATCTGGACAGAATAAAATCTATCCGTAAATCAGACCAACTGTTTCTGGCCTTTTCTGGACCTAGACGAGATCATCCTGTCTCAAAAGTTACATTGACATCATGGTTGAGAATTGTATTACCTTTATCTACAACAAAAACAATCTCACCTTGCCTCACAGAGTGACAATACATTCTACAAGGTCTGTGGCAACTTCAGCAGCTTTCCATGCTAAGGCTTCCCTCAATGATATTTGCTCAGCTGTGACTTGTGCCGAACCTCATACCTTTATTCTTCATTACAAATTGGACTTGGCCTCCAAAGTTAGAGCTTCTTTTGGCTCCATGGTGCTCAGGAATGTCCTTCCATGAGGGCCACCCAGAGATACAGGTAGTTGGGGACTCTGTCCCATCAGTAAGGAATGAACGAAGATTAACAACATCAGATAAAGAAGTTAAGTCTTACCATAATGTTCCATCTGTGTTGTTGATCTTCATTCATTCATTACTTCCCACCCTCCCTCCCCCTCTAGAGGTTCCTGGTTGATCTCATGTACTCCTTTATTCTAGGTCTGTTATGATCAGAGGTAGCCTCTACTTTTAGCTGTGAACTTGCAAACTCGATCTGAAGTAACAGGGAACAGAGCATTCTGGGTATGACCTTGGCTTGAGAGGTTTTGGCTGACGCGAGCTTGATATTTGGCCGGCCTGTTTCCGAGGATGGAACTGATAACCCATCAGTAATGAATGAACGAAGATCAACAACACAGATGGAACATTATGGTAAGACATAACTTCTTTTTTATGTCCAAGTTGCCATGTATCTGTAACATGATCTGGAGATGTGACCAGATCTAATAACATAACAATCTGGACTGGACTGGGTTTGGCAACAGGGATAGTCTTTGGTGAATAGCTCGTATCAGGAATTTTCAGGATTCATCACAGGAATGAGAATATTCTCTGGAACTGGAACACTGGACAACTCACTCTTAAGATAGTGTTTCTCACAGGCTATGTGCTGTGGTATAGGCTTGGACACCGGCATCGAATTGTTTCTGATTCTGCCTAAACTCTACTCCTTGTGATTCCGCAATCTAGAATTTCGGCTCTCAGCAAATATTTTTCACACCTCCAGTCTGATCATAACCTTTGGACATTTGCATCCTTACCACTTCTTCTTGTAATGGATTGAGCGGTTTGCTGGTCTTATCATAGTAGGACTTCTGGGTTAAACACTTCAACAGATTGGTTTTCAATTACCTGTCGTTCTTGACACATGGAACCAACAGTTGACTATTTATTGGTAATGTGGTTCTGGTTTGTCTTGACAGAAGTCTCTAGGCGGGTGAACCAAGATGTTTATCACAAGGAATATTTCTGGGATTCAAGAGCGTCAGAAAAATATCATTATTGTTTCATTTCGATTTCTCTAGTAACTATTTTGCACTTTGAACTGCATATTCTGCCAAACCATTTGACTGCGGATACTCTGGGCTACTGATGACATGAGTAAAATTCCACTCTTCAGCAAATCTTTTGAACTGTTGGCTTGTAAACTGTGTACCATTGTCAGAAATAACTTTGTGCAGACTTCCATGGACTGCAAAATGATGCTTCATCTTAGTAATGACTGTATTGGATGCTAGATTAGGAAGTAGGTCGATCTCAAACCAATTTGAATAAGAGTCTACTAACACCAAATAAATATTGACCATTCTATTTGAAAATGTTTGTAGCTACTGTCGATCAAGGTAGTTCAGGAATCTGGTTTAGCTGAAGTGGTTCTTTCTGTTGACGTGGCTTAGTACTATTACACAGAGAACAAGATGAAAGTACTCTCTCAATGTCTTGTGATATAGAAAGCCAAAATACTTGACTTCTTGGCCCTTCTTTTGGTAGAGTCTGCTCCTGGGTGACCACGATGCAAGATAGTAATGTACTCTTGTTGCAAGAACTTTTGGACCTTTCATAACAATACCATTGTCAGACAAAATCACATCTCTGTATGGAAAATAAGGTTGCACTTAAGGTAAACTAGATTGCTTTGATGGCTATCCTTGTTGAATAAAGTGGTTGAGCCTCTGTTAAAGTGGATCTGTGGCTGTGTGTTCTCTGAGCTCAAGATGTGTGAAGAAAAAATTCTCACTTCCATGACTTCAAAATCAAGGTTCTCATTCTCATGCTGTTCAGTTGTGCTTCTGGGCGATCTGGACAATGTATCGGCAAGATAAAGAAGTTTGCCTGACTTGTAGACGAGTGAAATTGTACTTTATCAGGATGGACAGCAGCATCATAAAATATAAATGATGAATTGATTAACAGACAGACCTTACAGACATACATGCTTACACCTTAACAGCTTACTACAAAATGGCAGTCAGGCTCGCACGTGCTCACTTTTTATACAGTTGTGCAAGCCTTCAGATAGCTTCTTAAAGATAGATACACACATTGATCTACACAAATCAGTCAATCCTCACATTATTTTTTCATAAAGACAGTATCACTAATAACATCCCTTCTTTTATGCTTAAATTAGTCACAGAATCAAATAAGTCAATTCAACTACCAGTTTTCTTACCAAATTGTTCTAATAAGGGTGAATATATTTTGCATCTTTTTGATGTTCACAGGCAGTTATATTTATGTCTTCAAAGAAGTACAGAAAATCTGAGCAACTGTTTGCTTGACTGAAGCGGTAAGGTGAGAAAGATGCAGTTTCCAAAATCAACTTGGCTAAATGGATAACTAACTGTATTTCTTCCATTTATTCTCAAAAAAGAATTGAATTGCCTAATCCTCCAAAAGTACACTCCACTATGTCCATGGCCACTTCCTCTGCCTTTTCTTCTTCAGCTTCTATTGATAAGATATGTACTGCAGCCATTTGGTCAAAGACTCATACCTTTGTCTCATACTATAGACACCATGTCTGGAGGTTGCATTACTTTTTACTGAAGAGCTGCAGAACTTTCTCCAGTCAGTGCGTCTTCCTCTCTTTTTGTAGCTGATGAAGTGCACTGTATTTTGTTTTTCCTGCCATCCAGACAGTAAACTTACTATCCATTTAGTGGATTTTACTGGGCTTTTCTGCTGAGTTTTTGTTTTCGTACTTGGAGAGCTAGATTTAAGCTATTACTCAATGTGCAGCTGCCTTTGAAGTCCCCTGTATTTTTTATTCTTGATCAAGTACAAAGTAGAAATCAAGGGGGTGATTTCAAGTTCTTATTAGAATATCAGGAGATGGTTTGGCAGTTCTGATTGAATGCGGGTATATAAGTACAGGTTTAAACATTATTTCTATCGAGTTTTTTTTTTAATGATGTATATATGTATATGTATATTAGTATTGCATTGGATCAACTGTCAGTTTTCACTGTTTCATTGTTTTTTTGACATTTAATTTTTTTCATTGTGGTTCCATGTTTGGATCTGACAATCAGGTATTTTATGATTAATATTCTGAAATTGGATTAGTTAATGAAGGTTTTTAAATATTGAATGTGGTCATGATCTGTGACTGATGAAGTTATTGATGTGAGGACAAAAATGCTTAGTATTACTAAATTTGGTCTCTGGGACTTCTGGCTGAGGTTTTTGGTTTTTCGATTCTTTCTCACAGGAGTGTCTCCTAGATACCTCAGTTCAAAGACCTTTTCTTCCAGAAGACAAAGTAGATCTGTATCTAAATCTATTCCTGAGTTTTACCACTGAGATTACTATCTCAGCCAGGGAATTTCTCTGGATTCTGGATCTCATGGCTTCTTTGATACTCCTAATTCCTCTAGCAAGACTGCAGATGAGAAAATTCAGTGGTATCATTTCTGTACGGTCCCAACAAAAACATCCTCTGATATTTAAGATTCAGAAAGAAATCAGTGCTACCTCATATCTGTATGGTTCCATCATCAGCATCCCCTGATATTCCAGATTTCAGTTTTGAGGCTTGTGAAAAGTGAGATTTTAGAGAGGCCAAATTTATCATTGTATAGGGCTCCCATTTTCCCTTCCAGCACAGTGTATAACAAAAGCTTTCAAAGCAGTGCCTATGGGGATGAAAGTGCAGGGTCTTTGGAACACAAAAGATAGACCAAAGTACAAAAAAACACACAATATTTTATTTATTTATTTTACATTTGTTGACCGGGATAGTCTAACTGGATTTATGTCCATTTTTAGTAGAGTCCCGGGGAGATAAGCTCCAAGAGATTACTAGACTACTAACATACAGATACTAGTTGTTATACAGTTAAATACTACAAATTTTAAACAGTTCAAGAATCTTCACAGTTTATACAAAAAAAATGTTACAAGCATTAGATAAGATATTTTAGACTTTATGCATAAGACTTCATTAGTAACTAGAAAGTAATTGTTAAACAAATGCATACTTCAAGTTTCAACAGTTCAGCAATGCGCAGTTTAAACAATACTTGTTGCCTGCCTTCGGTAGGATGATTTAGAATTATATGCAGAAGAATTTAACTAGAGATAATTTAAAATACCTATTAGGATAAGATATGTTTTTGCCAAGGATAGGCCTTGATCTAAAAAGACACAGAGAGCAGGAATTAGGTCTTAAGAGAGGGTATTTGGGATATAGTTTGAGATTAGTCTGGATTTGTACAGGAACACAACCAATGGGTTTTAAGATAGAGTTTCAGATTGTGTTTAAAAAGTGTAAATGAAGACAGTGATGTAAGTTCATGGGGGAGTTGGTTCCAATACTTTCCAACTGCATTTGAGAACAGAGCATTTCCTGCCATGTTATTAGATTTACATGTTGACACAAGTAGTTTATTAGAGGAGCATAAAGTTGAAAGGTTCTTATATTGGGTAATAAGACTAGCAAGTATTGGGGTATTGGTAGGTTGGGAAAGGGTTTTGTGCGCAATGGTGAGTTGTTTAAAGTGAATCTGATTCAGAAGCTCTAACCAGCCTAATTGTTTCAGCTTATGGCAGTGATGGGTCCTAAAGGAGGAAGCAGTAGCAAATCTGGGAATGCTATTGTAAGCGTTGGCTAGCTTGTTAAGGTTATTTTTTGACAAGTTAGTATATATGGAAGAAGCATAAAGAAATGTGGAGATAAGGTGGGAATAGGCAATAGTGGTTCTGGCTAGTGGGGAGAGAAAGGGTTTTATCCTTTAGAGGGAGCCTAGTTTCCTGACAGTTTTTATGGTATTGTTGATATGGGTTTCAAAGTTCAGGTTGTTATCAATGGTTACCCCTAGAAGTTTAGTTGTTGGATCGGGAGATATGAGTGTACCATTATTGGATAAGGTTGAAAAGTTCATTGGGAGTGATTTATGGGTAGGAGTGAAGAGGAGGAGTTTGTTTTTTTTGGGGGGGTACAAGAGGAGGCAGCGTTGTAGAAACCAGTTTTCTGTTTTATTGAACATTGTCCGAGTTAGTCTGTAGTTGGGATTGAGATTTAGCTGAGCAGATTATTGTCAAATCATCTGCATATTGTACACAGTTAGTTAAAGGAATAGCTAGGTTGAGGTAATTGGTAAATGTTGAGAAAAGGAGGGGGCCCAATATAGAGCCCTGAGGAACACCTAGGGTAACTGGGAGATGGGATGAGAGGAGGTTGTCCCATAGCACTGCCTGCTGTCTATTATCAAGGTAGGACTGGAACCATTTTATAGTCTTTGTGTCCAGAGAGAAGGATTTTAGAATATTGAGAAGTAAGTGGTGGTTGACAATGTCGAATGCTTTTGAAAGGTCGATGAAAAGTGCTGAAGAGAGAAGATTGTTATTACGGTTTGTATTGATGCTGTCAGTGAAGAATAGGAGTGCAGTTGTTGTACTGTGGAAAGGCCTGAAGCCATGTTAAGATCTGGCCAGTAAATTGTTCTGGAGTAGGTGGTCTAGTAACTGTCTGTTGATGCACTTTCCGTTATTTTAGCTAATGGGGAAAGTAGAGCTATGGGACGATAGTTAGAATATTCTCTGGAGTTTCCTCTCTTGTGTAGGGGGATAATGTAGGAGATTTTACAGATGGTGGGAATAGTGCTTTCTTGTGTGGTTCTATTCATCAGCAATGATACAGGATAAGCTGTGACTTTGGCTGCCTTTTGCAGGTATTCAGCAAGTAGCCAGTCAGCTGAGGGAGTAGTAGGTTTTAGTTTACTTAAGAGGTTGCAGATGAGGGAAGTTGGGACAGGTTGCAGGTTTAGAGTTGGGAGAGAGTAAGTAGTATTGGTTGGAAGGGCAGCGCTATCGACTGTTAGTTGATTAGCAAGTGTTTGGATGGTCTCAGCAAAGAAGGTATTAAAAGCATTAGCAGTTTGCTTTGGATTGTTGGAATTTGATCCTATAGGGGGTGGTGTTGTGGATTGGCCTGGTTGAAGTAGTCTGTTTTTGCTAGCCCAGAACTTTTGTGGATTATTTTGGTTGGTCTGTTGGAGGTGGAAGTAAAAGTTTATCTTCAAATATAGCTTTCTTAGTCTCATTTCATTTTTGCCTGAATTGTTGTTGGTCTATGGGGTTTTTAGTTGTTCTCCATAGTGCCCAAACTTTATTTGTCTGTTGAATTTTCAGCCTGGTTTTCTTTGTAAGCCATGAGGAGGGTTTAGATTTAATTTTGATGGAACGCTTTGGTACATGGTGGTTAAGGATTGTTAAGAATTTTGAGTTAAAGTAGTTTGTTGCTTCATCAAGTGGGAGGTATTTCATAGGTGACCAATCACATTCTTTTAGTTCAGCTTGGAAGTTATTGGGGTTAAAGTTTCTGTTGCTTCTTATTGTTTTATATATGGCTGGATTGTGTGAGCTCGACCTTTGCCTGATTATGTACGTGAGAGAATGCTCACTCACATCGTCAGGGAGGGTCCCTACATTATAGAGTTGCTGGTGATTATTTATTAGAATCCAGTCTAGGATGGATTCTTTGTTACTGGGTTTATTAATTCTGGTTGGGGAGTTAATTGTTTGTGAGAAGCCATTCTATGTTGGCATCTATAAATGCTAACTCTCCCAGTCATCTATAGTCCCCAGGACTATTTTAAATGTTTACTAATAATACCAGAGTGATGTGGTATATAAAAAAACAAGGGGGAGCCAGACCGTAGCTTATGTACAGACTAGCCATGGTAACCTCGGATATAACTTTTCAGCACAATCTCACGCAATAAGCATATTAACATACCATAAGAGCAAAACTGTAAGACAAGATGAGCAGGACCAGGACAGACTCTCACAAACGGAAATTGAATCAGGGCCTTCCAGGAATTGATCCAGATGTGGGAAACATCTCAGGTAGATCTTTTCACCTCTACACACAAAAATTAGTTGGCAGAATTCTATGGCAGCACACCATACAAGTAGACCTGTTAGACAGTTATTTTTTTCTTGTATGATTTTCAACCATGTCCACTAATATCCAGGGTCATTCTGAAGATTCAGAAAGACTCTGCAAAGATTGTGATGACTCAATTCTGACTCAGGCAGCAGTGGTTCTCTCTTCTTTTAGAAATGGCCAGGGGCAATTACCACAAGCTTCCTCACAGAATGACTTTAATACCCCAGCCTTCAACTGCCTGCCTGTATGATAACATTTTATTACCTTTTTAGGAACTTTTTTCATGTAGTAGATATTAAAGGCAGCGAAAGAAACTTGGTACTAGAAAATCACATTTGGCAAGTGGAAAAGATTTTCTAGTTGGTGCCATGAGAAGAACCACAGCCCTTTCAGGTTTTAGACTCCTTGTTTATATAGTATTTGTGTGACCGACTGCCCTCTGGCCTTTCTTAATCTTCTATCAAGATTCCCCTTTTAAACCATCTCTGCTTGTCTGCCCATAAATCCCTTTTTCTACTCTACATAAAGTAAAACAGTTTTTGAAAGGGATTTTACATATCTGTCTACCTAGAAGGCACGTGACTCCTTGAGATCTTAATTTTTGTAGAGGAAAACTTGCACTATTTTCTTTTGAATCTGCTCACAAGGCTAATTTGAAACTTTTATTTGCAAGATTGTGATGTACATTGTTCTGACTTCTGCAACATGAGTGTCTGAAGATTGCCAAGTGCTGACGCGTCAAAAAAGAAAGATCGAAAATGCAGAAGAGTGGATCCCAAAAAACACTCTTCCTTTAAACTTTTTTTTTTTTTTTTTTTTGAAGGGAGGTAAGCCCCCAGCACCTCTTGCTGTGGGCAGCAAGTACCCCCCACACCTCCAAAAACCTATATATATATATATATATATATATATATATATATATATATATATATATATATATATAAATTTTATTTATTTATATATAAAAAACTGTGAGATTGCCATACCTTGAAGAAAAGGGAATATTCTGAGAAACTGCCATTCAGTCTCCACATTAGGGGATTCACTGTAGTGGGTCCTAATATTTCAAATGGCTACTGTATCTGAGTTACAAGCTGATATGATAATTAATCTCTATCTCATCTTTCACAAAAGTAGGTTAAAAGTGGAAACAAATCCTTCCTTTATAACAGAGGTTGTTGCAGAATTTCCATTGGGCCAGGCAATTCATCTCCCTGTTTTCTTCTAAGAGCCAAAAGAATTGAGGGGGAAAATAATTTGTCATATTCCGGGTGTTCTTAAGCAACTCCGATACTACAGTTACAGGACAAATAAAAATCACGACTTCTGATTAACCGGTTATTTCCTACGAAGTTAAGAAACGGGGAGAATTTTTGTTATTCTTGCCGTAACAAGCCACTACTTGGCAAAGTCAGGGCCCATTGAACCTGGGCTCTGACTACTCCTTTGGCTTTTTGAAAAGGGGTAGACTTTAGAAATTAGTATATGTCTAGAGTCCACCACTTTTCAAAAGTCAGTAAAGGCAGCAGCACACTTTTACCAAGCACTGTAAAGCAGTTTTTCTTTCGTTTGTTTATTTTTTAACCAGTTCCTTTCTTTAGGTCCAGGGCAGACTTTGCTAAGACTATTCTACTTGCACAACTGGACCCTTCTTCCTCCTCCCTCCCCTAAGTTGTGATTGTTCCATACAGTGTAGGTTACTGCAACTGTGATGCAGTGAACATCATTCACTTACCATAACAGTAGATGTTCAAATAGGTCACAGTCGCAGTTGCAGCTCCCTCCATTCAGCTTCCTCTTTTATTGCTATTTTTCTGCCCCTCTCCTCAAGTTATGCAATGGCTACAATGTGTGTAAGGTGTCCTAAAGATGTAGAAGCTGACTGGTTGGTTCAGTTCTTTGCAGGACGCTCCATATAGCTTAGGCTAATGCAAAAGTTATTACGCAACTGTAGTTTCCTACTGTAATGCGATATTGTCCTCCTGGGAATATGTGTGACCATGAAGTGCTAAATGATGGAGCAGCACATCTTGGTTAGTTATGCAAAGAGCATTGCACACCGGCACCTTTCTCTGTGAATCCAAGCCCATGTTTCTGATGGGCCACAAAAAAGAATTTTTCAGTGATAGTCATGGCAATTAAGAGTTCTTAATATTCCATGTTTTCCATTTTATATTTGAGCATGTTACCCACAGTCAGTAAATAAAAATAACATCAAAAGCCATTTCTGTATGTTTATTAATACCACAACCACAAGGCATTCTTTAGACATGTCTGCAACTTCAAAGGCAATACACAATTGTGTGCAGAGCTCATTGTAAATGGAGCCACTTATACTGAGCCAGAAGATATGGCAAACCTACTGCCTGATAAATTCAGCTCCAATTTTCCCCTCAACCTTCCATCAGGAAGTACCATTGAATATAACTTCCCCTGCTATCACTAGAGAAGAGGTCCTTAATGCTCTCTCTAAGGCCAAGAACACTGCATCAATGGACCCAGACAGTATCTCAGGATGCCTTTTAAATAGCATGAAACATGACCTATCAGGGCCTGTGGAATTGCTATTTAACTATAACCTCTAAACAGGCTTTGTGCCTCTTGAGTGGAGAACAGCAGTAGTTGTCCCTTTGCACAAAGGTGCATCATCTACAGACCCTGGGAAACTACAGACCCATAAGTCTCGCTAGTCTTATATGTAAAAACCATGGAAAGAATTCTCATGAAAATGATCAATAGTGAAATAGTAAACCTCCAGACACTGTACCCCAACACATTTTGGTTTCGTCAAGGGCAGGTCATGCCTACTCAACCTGGTGGACTTCTTTGAGAGGGTCACCAAGGCAATGGATGAGGGCGAAATGGTTCACACTGCCTACCTTGACCTGGCCAAGACATTTGACACAGTACCCCACTTGGGCATTGTTGTCAAATGCAGGAGGTTAGGTATAAACTTGTATGTCACCCAGTGGATAGCCAACTGGCTCACAGACAGGATCCAGGAAGTTGGAATTGAGGAGTTCACCTCTACAATGAGACCAGTCGCAAGTGGAATCCCTCGGGGATCAGTCCTTGGACCACTCCTTTTTGGCATTTACTTCTCTGAAGTTAAGGCCAATGCCAGTGGTCTCTGGCTGACTAAATGTGCAGATGATTGCAAATTAGGAGCTGTCATTGAATCCCACACTGACACAAATGTTCTACAGGAGGGCTGACACAGACAAACAACTGGTGTCAGAACCATAGACTAATATTAAATGCCAAGAAATGCATAGTAGTATTCTTTTGGAAGTCATCCACCCCTGGTAACTTATATTGACAACACACCCCTTAGAGTTGACCCATTAGTCAGGGACTTGGGGACACACAAAGATAGTAATCTAGCCTTTGACCATCACATGTGTACACTAGTGAAGAAATCATTCTATGTTGCGCAACTTATAAACAAAGGTATGGCATCTAAGTCCAAGAAAGTCATTGTTACACTGTATTTGGCATTTGTCAGACCTATCTTTGAGGACAATGCCTTCTTTGGTATGTACCTAACCAGGCATATCCAACAATTGGAACGTCCATAGAGGTTCCTCACTAAAAGAATACAGGGCTTAAGTAAAATATCCTATGCAGACCACCTCAAGGTTCTATCCCTGTATTCTGCTCCTATAGGCTTCTGAGGAGAGATCTATGCCTGACATACAGAGCATTGTCAGACCCCACTCTGATGGACCTCCTGCATATCCACAAAACAACCTGTACCAGAATTATCCATTCTAAAGACTTAAACCTTGCCTGTGATATAAATAGGACCTGCTGGAGAGATGGGTATGTATCCCAGAGATTACCCTGCTTCTGGAACAGGCTTCCATGTGAAACAGAGTTCCTCTCTAATCCAATTCAAGTGCAACTTGACAGTTGGATGGGGAACAGAAAATTCATCCCTGGTTTGGCACCTGTGTCTTTAATGGATACAGGCAAACTGTAAATGGTTTGTCTCCCATGTCCTAGCTTATAAATGTTTCACCTCCCAGACCCCTCCTTACACTTATCAAGGGTATCAGAACTTGTCAGAGATTCGGGATGCATGGCTAGGCTTAAAAAGGCCCTTGTGGCCGTTAGCCTAGTAAACATTTATGAACCAAAAGGAGAGTCATGCATTATACTTAACATAGCTTTGTGAAACTGTGAAGGAATAACTGATTTCTGTCTTTTATACTGTAATTCATTGTATACAGTAAACTCCTCTCCATTTGGGATCTAAACATGACCATTTAGATGTAAAAGGTTCACATTGCCTTTCATTGGATTCCTTATCACTTCACATAGCAGCTGTACTTGAAAGACTTTCTTAAAGCTATAGCAACTTCAGTGGACTTGGGTAGTGGAGTAACAATTCTTATAACTCTGTTTTACTGACTATCCACCATATACATTTGTCGTCTGCTTTATAGTGAAACTGGTAGCCATATTTCTGCAAGGACAGTAAGACACTAACCTTGCTGAAGCTTTATGAAGAAAGTGACTTGTGATCCGATTTCACAGTGTCTCTGTTACCATAGATTTAGTTATGAAATTTGACATCCCAACACTATGGGCAATATTAGATTTTCAGTCTGAGCATAGTGTGCTATTAGTCAAGGCCTGTAAACCATCATATTTCCTTATTGCAGAAAAACTACATGTAGCTTATATTAGCTAGCATCATTTTGTAGGATTAGATGTTAAGCTACATTATATAATTTTATTTTATCCCTCTTTCCACTTGCTGCTGATGTCTTCCCATACCTTCTATAAGCCTGTTTGCTCTTATCCTCTTCTTTTTCAGTGAGGGGTCTGGATGAATCCTGCTGTCTAACACTGTAAGCAGGTAGATCTTTTTTTCTCTGTAGAGAACATCATCTTGGTCTACATTCCCTAAGGCTGTCACTCATCCCATTGAATAGTGGTGAGAGCTATGGCACAGTCATCAAATGTGAGGCTTGATGTGGATAGTTTTGGTATGTGGGAGGAGAATACCTAAATGGGTGCAGCTGGTATGATGTCACAGGCATCACTGCCCATGACACTAGCTTCCTGAGACTCCTTCTTAGACACCATTGGTTTGGTTGTCTGCTAGCAACTGGGGAAGTACAGCCATCCTCTGCAAAGTGGTGCCCAGCTGCCAGCAACACTCTCAATCCTTCCCCCTGGGATAGGCAGACTGACATAAGACTCATTCACAGTTCCTCCAACAGTATACTACCTGAACAGCCAGTAGAACTTGGATCAGCTGGATTGCAGTCAGGGCTTCATCCTTTCATGCCATACAGCTGCAGTATGATTTGAATGTTAGAGCTATGTAGCCAACTATTTAAGCATTTCATGTCTTCTCTCTTCTTCCATTGATCAAAACCAAGAAATGTTGTGGTTCAGTAGCTTCCTAAGTGGTAACATCACAGCTAACAAATGTGGAATAAACAAGAAAATGTATTGCATTATACCAGTAAATCATGTAACAGATGGCGTGTGCCACATTTGCATGTCTTTAACTTCATCTTTACAGGAATCCAGATAAGACCATCAGAAGTCAAAATGTAGCTTATAAACTTAAAAGTAGACACAGTGAGAGCTGATGTTCACTTTAACTTTTAAGCATTTTGCCTCAGTCTGCTAGCAACTTGGTTAAACAAAAATCATGCTCATGCTTAGTAATCCCCAGACTTGTCAATTATCAGTTATATTCGGAGCATCTTCTGGATTCAGTCACCCTTGCTCTTTGAAATACTTCAGAAGCTGAGAAAACACAGTCTTAGTAATTTATGTCTGCCAAAAGCAATCTTAAAGGTACAGAGCTGTGAGTTAGTTTCATCTAGATGAATCAGCCACAATTATTTATTAGCATCAAGAAAAGAGATGAGCTTAGCATTAGGCACAGGAATGGCTACTTTTTTGATTGTCTACATCTTAAGTGATGTGTTTAAATTGAAATGTACATTAACAGAAAACATGTATTTAAATATATTTTTTTGTTTCGTTTACTTTGAATCCTGTTGTGAATATGCTCCTAATCCTAAGCGAGTCTGCAAAGTCCCAGAACTCGAATTGCGCATGCTCTTAGAGTTCTGTTTTTTTTTTTTTTTTCCCGCCTAAATTTTTTTATTTAGACATGTCTGGAAATCTAGACTGCTGTAAAAGCAGTCCAAATTAAAGAGAATGCATCAGTGTGATGCCCAAAAGTCTATGCGGTGTAACCTCACAGTAAATTAGAAGGGAGTTCGGACTGCCATGTCCGCGGGCACGTACGTGACGTGGACGACTGGATTGCTACTGATTGGGTCTTGCTATCTTCTCAAAGAAGAGAGCGAGAAACCATCAGTAGCACCACTAAGAACACTAGCACAGACAGTACTTGTCTTCTTACGAATACGGAGGATAGTGGACTGGATACCGGCGTTGGTGACTGAAAGTAAAGTTAACAACTTTGTTTTTTTCGGCTTGAGTTGCTTGCCTTTTGCCTTGCTTATGAGCAGTTGCACTGCAGTCATCAAGGGATTAAGAAGGACAAGGTAAGGGCACTCAGCGCTGCTTTTACTTTGTGTTATGCTGGCATCGATGCCTCATTTATTCATTTCTATAGACAACAAATTAGATTTTTTTTCTTTTCGGGTTATTCTACACTTGTATATACTTGTGAGGATTGCACTGATTTCTCTTAGGCATTTTTTCTATTACTGTTTTGAAGTTCTGCAACTTAAAGACTATGCACTGGTAGTTGTATTGCACCTGAGACTTCCTCATTATCTGGGGTAAACCATTTTTACACTCTCATGGGGTTACCTGATGAGGAAGAGATCTGTGGGAGTGGGTTTGTGGACACTAACTTCTGAGTGCCAAGAGTCTTTAATTGTATTTATAAGAAATAGATTTTTAAACCTGACAACTGAAGCCAGGTATGGAGACCATTTAATTTTTTTTCTATGATGTTGCTGTCTATGTAAATTTTATCTGCAACACCAGACAATCGAGTCTTAATCATAGAGTAGACAGCTGTTAGAGAGTGGAATGCAGGAAATGTCAGTGAGGAATGAGAACAGCAATGGTTCTAGTGAGACATAGGGGTTGGATGGCTACTTATCAAGCTACTCAGACTGAGAAGTCTTATTCATATTGTTGGGAATAGTCATTATCAAGGACAAACTATGGCTATATCTTTGACAACTAGAGATGACATACAGTGTCAAAAGATTTTAATGAATCTTCCTATATATCATCTGTTTGTTTTTCATTGTTCACTTGATTATTATTGGGGGTTTTTTTTGTTTTGCATCTGTCTTTTTTCTCCCCTCCCTTCATTCTGACAGCCATCCCCGTGCCTTACAGCCTTCCCTGGATCTACCAGCACTCCAACCAATCCCCAGTACAATGCCCATGAGCCAGTGAGGCTCTTAAGGGCATCCTGTGGGGGGAGGGGGCATTGCTGTCCCATGTCAAGCCGTTTTTTTGTTTTTTTATTTTTGACCTACCCTGTTTCATCCCCTATCCAACCTTTGTGGATCTCATGGTTGCATCAGAGGAATAGGTATGTAATGGAAAGATGTAATGCATCACCCCACCTCCATAGCAGCTCAACCATGTAGCCACTCATTCCCACCTTTGCACCACACCTTCCAGCACAACATCCCCAGCCTCCACTAGGGATCATTGCAGGAAATGTCCACAGGACCACCCTGCCTCCTAGGGATGGCTATGCTTGTCCCTCCCTGCTGCTCCTTCAGGTACCCAAGCCACTAATCAAACTCAGGTGGGCTGGGCTGTAGTCAGTGCATTATCCCTCGACACCACAGGAGAGGCTTGTTTATAATTATTGTTGATAAATGAAGTTAAAGCAGTATAACTGTGTAGCAGTCTTTGAGCAAACCACATTGGTTAGAACATTTCCAATTATATTCTCTAAATACTGCTTTAGCTGTTCGGTAATGGATAGTTCTAGCATTTTGTAAAGGGCAGAAATTCATATTTTTCATTAATTTATTGAGAACACTATATGTGTAATCTAAAAGTGAGGCTATAAAGTGCACATATAAAAATGTGCTATAAGACTAGACAGTGGAAATGAAAAATACTTCACTTACAGCCAGATTATCATTTGACTCAAAGTCTAAATATAGACTTATGAGGTGTGAAATAAACTGAAGTATAAAAATGCTTAAACATTCATCTTCTGTCCGTATTACTACTATTTGAACAATTTTGCAATATAAATCACTAATTTCAAAAAGAAAATTTGCACTTCCATCAAAGCAGACACTCAAACAACCTGCACCTCCCGTCGGAAACCAGACAACACATAAAACACAAAATCAGTGTGCTGCACAGTCACAGCCTCTAAGGTGAAATAACATACCTAACACACTAGTAATAGGTAACTCTATAGTCAGGCACACTGATGTCCCACTCGCTAGGTTGGACAAGCAGAAGGTTACTGTTAGCTGCCTGTCAGGAGCCAGAATCCGCCACATAACACAAGCACTCAGGTCACTCCAGAACAAGTGCAAATATGACTATGTCATTGTTCATGTTGGTGTGAATGACTTGAGACATACCTCCCTGGACTACATGAAAAGAGACATGGAAGAGCTGTCTGATCATGTAGTCTAGGCTGGTATGACCCTAACCCTGAGTAGCAACCTGCCCTCACCAAAAATGATACCTCAGTATAAAGAAAAAAATAATCAATTTCAACAATTGGCTAAGCTTCTGGTGTCATTCAAAGGGGATCCAGTGTCTGTCAGCCCGGGACGACATGCTCAACAAGCCACGTTGCTTCGCAAGAGATGGTTTGCACCTGTCACCCCTAGGCTTTTGAATACTGGCCAAGGCTCTTGCTGCCCCCCATAGTGCCTTTTTTAGGCAAGGCTCAAAAGTCAAACCCATCTCTGTAAACAGCACAATTAACAAAAAACTGAGGGTTATAGGTTCATAGGTAGGTACTAGGCTATCTGCCCGAGGGCATTTTTAAGCCTAGCCAGAGTGTGTCTGCTTCCGCCGCCCCATTGATTAATTAACTGAGCCTCTGTCATGCAGAGCCAATGAAGTGATCCCAGGGGTGTATTTTCTGTTACCCATCTGGCTAGGTTTATTAATGCCCTCTGTCAGATAGCCTAGTACCTACCTATGAACCTGTAACTACCACATTCCTGTTTAAGACCAAGCCAGCCTACATTTTTGTTACTAACATAATATATTTTACTTGACAGTAGTTTACCTAGCACTGATTCACCTGCATAGGAAATTAAGTGCAACAACAAAATGGTATATGAAACGGTAGTCATTTCTAGGGCTTCGAAGTTAAACAATTTGAACACTTAATGCTAAAATTAAAACTAGTGAAGAGCTTTATTAGTTATTTTCAGTTTTCCTGATCATATTAATTCATTTTTAAATAATCCTTCTGAAATCTGTAAATCATTGTAGAACTAATAATGTCATCTCACAGGAAGATGTTCTCGATACAGCTATTTGGGAACATTTAATACTGTGTGTATTCAGTACATGGGATTAAAATTGTTCTAAAAGTCACTGTTCATCATATTGTAATTTTAGAAACACAGGAGAAATTAAATGCATTTCCACAACAAGGCAAGATTCGGGAAGTATGCATAAGAAAATGTGTACATGCGTGTGTGTGTGTGTGTGTGTGTGTGTGTGTGTGTGTGTGTGCGCATGTGGCAAATCATTAAAGATTGAAGTTAGTAAATAATGACATTTGAGTTTCAGATTTAATACCCTTCAGAAAATTCAAGACCTACTATTTTATTAACTTTCTAAGTTTGTAAGAGCAGTATTTAAAAATTGTCCTTATTGTTTGGGCCCTTTTCTCACTTTTATTTATGGCTTTGTCCAGATTTCTTGTTCTGAGGTTGAGAGTATGAAAATGCCAGGGCCATCACCATCAGCTGGAGACATTTCAAATTGTGACATACTTGTTTCACCCCACTCCCCCGTTTAGTGACTCTGTATGTGTCCAAGCAATGCAAGGAGCAGTTATGCAGTGTAACTGTACAGAGTATCCCCCCATCCAAGGTAGACACAAGTACTACAGTGGCATTTCATCTGCTCTTGATTTTTGCAGAATGTTCAAGATTTCTGTCATATTTTTATACTGTTGATTTATGCTTATTATTTAGAAAATGCATGTTGTTGCAGTGCCTGTTGCTCTGTGTTTACGTAGCAATGCTTTAATGACTATTTGGGTAAGCTTGTCTGAGATTGTAAGATGCAAGTACGCTTTTAATAAGCATACTGTTAAAGAATTATCAACTTTGAAAGCCTTTTTGTTCTTGCCATGCAGAGAATATTTAAATAATTAGATGACGTATAAGCCTTGGGTATTGAAATGCATATGACAGTATTTGTAATAAAGGACAGAATTACAGTATTTTCAGAAGCTCATTACATTTGTTGGAGACTTGCAGTCATCTTTGCAGGTTTTACCCATAAACTAAACAGAATGCCAATCTATCATGTGTGGTCCATAACCTGTGCAGTAATCCTTTAAGCAGTTTAACTTGAGCTTGTTTCTTGTTTGCTTTTCATTTTTTACTTTGATCATGTTTTCTCCATGAAACAAGTAGATAGTTGTCAGGCAGCAGGTCTTTTTTTGGGTAAGAAACATTTTTACAAGTGCAGGTATCACAGAGATTGCAACTGTCAGCATGTTACTTGGTACCTTTTATAAAGTTGAATATAAATTTTAATTAGAACTGCAGTGCAATGAGAAGTGGTTTGAGCTGAGTGCTGTTTGTTTTTTTATACTTGATTTTGACTGGCATTCCAGTAATGTATTTAAAAAGTAATTAATTTATTTTTTCATGCCTCACAACCTTTTTGTTTCCATCTAGATATTAAGTAAGCTGTCATGTATCCAATGCATTGAAATATATGTTTTTTTGTTCTCCACTTCATTTTGTCTTGATTGGACTCTCATAATGACGGTCTGGCACCCAGGGCAGCATATTTAAAGTCCCAGTTTTTGTGGTTTTGAGCATAGCACCCCCCCCCCTTTCTGGTTGGCCCCACCCGTTCAGCTGTGTCCTGCAGACCCCCTTTGATTTGAAGTCACCAGCCTGTGCTTGCTTTTGATCAATTTCTTCTAGTGTTGAAGATTTATGCCTATTCTTAATGTAGATTGCATTACAATTATTACCATGCTAGTCACCCACTTAGTTGGCTCAGTTTCCTTAATAATAACTCCCACAGAAAAAAAGGAAAACAAAAAAGTAACTTCCATAGATTCCAAGCATCTTAGGTCCTGCTCAGTTCTGTTTTTACTGACTGCAGCTGGAATTTATTCCAGTGTATGTATTTAAATGAAATCTTAATATTGTGGCATCTTTGAGGAGAAACTAAACCATCTCTCTAAGACATAAGCAAGAACTTGAAGATTCGAATAACATGCCCTCTTGAGATTTTGAGTACTTGTAACAGAACTGAAATTACATTTGCTAGTTATGTGTGTGTGTTCTTAATTGTAGACTGTTTTGATGAGCTTCAAAAATATGCAAATTATTCTCTGTGATAGCACAAGTGTCTCAGTTTACTGTCTCTTCATTGCTGCCAGATATCAGAACTCCAACTATCAACCTTCAATGTGCCACTTCCCACAAACCCCACAGCAGAAACCCTTTCAGCCAAACTTCAAATCAATAACCATAAATCCATCTACATAATCTGTTCCTACCTTCCCGCAGGAAACAATATCAATATTCTGGAAAATATACTTAGTAGCCTATCTATACACCTACCCCAGGAAACCATTGTCTTAGACGACTTTAATATGGACTGGTCTACTTGTAGGTCCCCAAATCCCATTAACCACATAAATCTTTTTGGTTTCTCACAAATAACCACCCCTACGAGAATCCACAAAGTGGTAAGGAAACCTTATTTGACTGGATTCTCATAAACAATCATCCTACTACTTATAAGCCAGGAACCCTTCCTGATGACATCAGTGACCATGCTCTTACCTATATAATTAAACAAAAACTTCATAGGCCCAATCCTACTATTTTTAAAACCTCCCGCTCAAAAAAAAACTTTCACCCTGAGAACTTCCAAACAGAACTGAAGGCTTGTGACTGGTCACCACTGCTTCATCTTCCACTTGATGAAGCAGTTACCTACTTTAATACTAAATTCCTTCAAATCCTAGACTTCTATGCCCCCCATCGCTCATCCAGAATAAAGACCAAAACTGCTCATTGGCTCACAAAACAAACAAGGCAAAAAATCCTCCTAAGAAATAAAATCTGGGCCAAGTGGAGAGCCTCTAAAAGCCCTTCTGACCACCTTTACTTTAAACAATTAAGAAATGCTACAAAAAAGACATCCTACTAGATAAAATAAACTTTTACATTCACCTCCAACAAGCCCACAAACAAAAACCACAACATTTCTAGTCCGCTATGAACAAACTACTTCATCCAGGTCATACCAAGTCTCCCACCCCATCAGGGATCACCCAAAATAACCCTAAACTAATAGCTGATTCCTTTAACAACTACTTTATTGAAGCCATACAAACTCTAGCTAATTCTCTACCACCCACCAGCTCCCTCCCACCTAATACCACATCAAACTCTATTCCTTCTTTTCACATACAACCAATTCTTACATCCCTCATTTGTAACCTCCTTCTAAAACTCAAGCCATGCACCCCCTCTGCAGAATACCTACAAATTGCAGCTAAAGTTATAGCCTACCCTATTTCTATCCTTATTAATAGAACTATTTCAGAAAGTAAAATCCCCCTTATATGGAAGGTATCTCACATCATTCCTTTACACAAAGGTGGGATATCAACTGACATTTCCAACTTTAGACCTATCGCCTACTCTCTCCTATAGCTAAAATAATGGAAAAATGTGTCCACCAAAAACTACATGACCATCTTCTCCACAACAATTTGCTTGCCAACTGCCAACATGGTTCAGACCATTCCATAGTACCTCAACTGCCCTGCTATACTTTTCTGACTGTATAAACAAAAATCGTAACAATAACACTCTTTCCACTGCTTTGTTTATTGACCTTTCAAAAGCCTTTGATATGGTCAACCATAATCTGCTTTTAGAGGTATTAAAAGCCCATTCACTGGACGCACAGGTGTTACTCTGGTTTAAATCCTACTTAGACAACCGTCATCAAGCAGTCCTTTGGGATAATATGCTGTCAGCTCCCCTCCCCATAAACCTTGGAGTACCTCAAGGTTCCATCCTAGGCCCTCTTTTCTTTTCAATGTTTATTAATGACCTAAATACTAAAATTCCTCAAGCCACCTGCATTCAGTATGCTGATGATTCTACTTTAATCTGCTCTGCTAGGTCCCCAACCACACTCCAGACCCTCACCCAGTCTGTATTTCATACTGTTGAAAATTGGTTCATGCAACACTGCCTCCTCCTGAATGCAAAAAAACAAAATTATTACTCTTTTCTCCCACTCTAAAATCGCCACAATTTCACTTCACTTCACTATAACCTCTAACAATGGAACCACCATATCCCCTGATACCACAACCCATCTCCTAGACATAACCATTGACAACAACCTTAGCTATGACAATCATATCAACACTACCATAAAATCTGTCAACAAAAAACTGGGTTCCCTGTATAGAATCAAACACTTCCTTACACCTACAGCCAGAACCACTACAGCCCAAACTCATCTGATCTCTACCCTGCGTTATGCTTCTGCCATTTATACTAACCTTTCCAAAAGCAACCTTAACAAACTTGCCACTAGCTATAACAACATAGCCAGATTTACTACTGGCAACCCTTTTAGAACACACCACTGTCTCAACCTCAAACAATTGGGATGGTTAGAACTGCAGCACCAACTACTCTATCATCAACTTACTATAACCCAAAAGATACTTTTCCACCCTAATAATATTCCAATCCTCAATAATCTGACTACCCCTTACAAAAACCTTACTACTCTTTGCTCAGCCGATAAGCTTCTAGTTTCCACTATTAAATCTAAAAACAAAGCTGGAGACTCTCTTTTTGCTAACACAGTTGGCAAGGCCTGGAACCAGCTTCCAAGTGAACTTTCTACTCTCTTCCACACATCTTTTTAAAAAAACACCTCAAAGAACATTTTAAAACTCACTGGCTCTGCCCCTGCACTAACCCTGACTGATCTCTCCACCTTTACACATTCCTGCTATCCCTTTTATTTCTCTTCTCCAGGGTACTTTACTGCTAATTATTCTATGGCCTTTTTGCTGTACTATGTTGTCATACAAAAAAAAAAAAAAAAAAAAAAATCACACTTTTTCATTTATTGTAAATTTGTTCTTGATCATCCTCTTTTGCAAATATCCCAAATAATGGTATTATCTGTATATGTTGATAGCTTTTCTGTATTATTAATGTATAATAATGTCTTTACCTGTCTGCTTTGAGCTTTTGTCCCCGGGCCTCTACTGAAAATGGACATGTATCCAGTTAGACTAGCCCGGTCAACAAATGTAAATAAATAAAAATAAATAAAATATTATTCTGATCACTAACTTGTCTTTCAGTATTAACTACCCTGGGCAATATTGCATTCTACAAATGAGCAGTGTGAATGTTTAATTCTGCAAAGTGTTTCACAACCATTGAAACCTAGCATATTATGTTGTTTTGGGGAGTTTGTCAAGGACAACAGTTGATATAATAGTGCTTCTCACAGATGAGTTCATAGTCGAGCCAAAAATGTTCTTGCAGGCTTCATTTGATTGATTCAGTATGTGAGAAAACTAACTGGAGACTTGTGCAAACTATCAGACAAATTTACTGCCTTGAATGTAGATTTTGGAAATATTTTGGATGGTGCAGTGGTACAGTGGCTTGCATTGTTGCCTCCCAGCAAGAGGTTCTCCAGTTCGATTCTTGGCTGGGGTGCCTTCTGTGCAGAGTCTGCATGTCCTCCCTGCAATCATGTGGGTTTCATCCAGGTGCTCTTGTTTCCTCCCACATTACAAAGACATGCGTCTTGAGTGCTTCTCCCCCAGCTTCCACTAAAACTTGGCTCGTTCCAAGTCGGACTTTCCCGGTAAATAAATGTTAAATAAGTATTGCATTTCTAACCTGTTTCATGCAGATTCCGTGCATTAACAGACTACCTGGCTGATTAGCCATCTTTGCTATGGCTGTTTCCATCATATTCACAGCACACACTTCAACAGTATCCACAAACAATTCTGTTTTGTCTTATTACTGAGTTTCTAATGCTTGCAGTCTTGCTGCATCTTTTCATTATGACTTAAATATCTTTGTGAAGTGATTACAGCCTCCGCATAATCTACTGATAAAGTTTAATTGCTTTATAATGTGCTTTATGCTGCCTGTAGCTACATCAATTACACTTGATTAGTTTTTAACCTGTTCTCTTATTACAAGTCACCATTTTGTTTTGTTATCTTAACCATTTTAGGCTTTAGTTTGTTCTGATTCACATTTTCAGCATTTATTTTACACACTTCCAGTTCTTCGTTCATACTTTTAAGTTGCATATCTGAAAATATACCCACACTACAAACATCTAACACTTTTTATCAAGTATCGGGACAACTTTTCATAACAGTTTGCCTCTTATTTGATCATTTATGATTCTGCGGAAATTTCTTACTTGTATTAGTGGATCTTGCAAGTTACCAAATTCTCAGTTGTATGCTCTGTGCTTCTTTTGATGCCGGACCCCTTGATTTCTAGTAAAAAAAAAAAAAAAAATTGGTAAATTCTTCCTTGACTCATGGTAAGCTTAAGATCATATCTGTCTTATCTTCTTCTTAAGAATAAATGTGTCAGATGCCATAACTGCTTCGTCTTTTGCAGTAAGAAGGAAGACTGCACACACATTGAAGAGAAACATGACAGATCTCTCAGGTTGTGTCATAGGCAGGTATAAGCCTAGCCATAAACATTCTCCTCCAAGGAGGATGCCATAATACAAGCAGAAATGACTTCAACAATTGGCGTAGCTTCTCGTGTCAGTCCAAGGGGATCCAGTGTCTGTCAGCTTGGGAAGACATGGTCGACAGGCCACGCTGCTTTGCCAGAGATGGTCTGCACCTGTCTTCTCTAGGTTTTTGGATACTGCCAAAGGTATTAGTCACACCTATTGTGCTTTTCTTAGGCAGTGTCAAAATAGCCAACCTCCCGATGTAACAAAATCCTTACTAGAAAAACTGAAGGTACTTCTGCTTAATGCTAGGAGTCTAAACAAGAAACTGTACTCCCTGGAAGCACTCCTCACTTTGGAAGATGCTGATGTCTGTGCATTCACTGAGACAAGTTGCGGAAAGCACCCTGACTGTGCAGAGCTAAAATGCCTTTCATACATTCAGACCACAAACTGAGCGTGAAAGAACCAAAGGAGGAGGTATATCCGTCTTCATTAAGGATAAGTACATCTTGAGACTGGTCAAACAGTATGACTATCTTGTGCTACCGTATATGCAATTAACTATAGCCAAAGCCACCTACTACATCATAGCTATAGGTTTTCCACCATGAAACAGGAAAAGCATACCACATACCCGGACTTATTGGAGTCACTTGCTATACAGCCTAACACCTTATTCAAGGGTGATTTTAATTATCCTACATTTACTGGAAAAGTACACAACTACAAACATGCTGGTTCAGAGGTTCTTGGATTTTGTCAATGCAGATGCTCTGGAACAGATTGCCAGCACACCCACAAAAGGCTAAAATTTCCTGGACATGGTACTCACTAAAATGGGAGAGCATTCCACCCCCCCCCCTCCGTGTGATATCCTCCCTGGTAAGATTAGACTATAAATCAGTCTCATTCAATGTAATTATAAGACCAGATACTCCATCAAGTTCAAAAATGCTTAAGTTTTGTAAGACAAATTACCTACGTCTAAGTGATGGTATAAGAATTTTCAAAGCCCCCTGTCCGAGCTCTCCAAGGCCAAATACATGGCATCAGTGGGACCAGACAACATCCCAGGTTGCCTTTTAAATGACTTAAAACATGACCTAGCAGACCCATTTGGATCCCTGTTTAACCATAGCCTGAGAACTGGCTATATTCTGGCGGAATGAAGGACAGCAACAGTAATCCCTCTGCACAAGGGGTGGACCATCAACCAACCCTGGGAATTATAGACCCATAAGCTTGACTAGCCTCATCTGCAAGGCCATGGAAAGGATCATTATGGACCTTGTACCAAGGATATAAGTAATCTCCAAACTCTGGACCCAACCCAGTTCTGATTCATTAAAGGTAAATCATGCCTGTAGAACATGGTTGACTTCTTCAAGAAAGTCAACAAGGCCCTGGACGGGGGAAAGACCGTGCATACCACCTATTTTGACCTAGCCAAGGTATTTGACACAATCCCCCACTTTGGTGTTATAGAGAAACTCTCCCAGTTGGGAATTAACCTCTACATTACCAGATGGGTAGTCAGCTGGTTCACTGACAAGACATGTACTGTTAAAGTGGGTGACTTCACCTCTAGCAAAACACCAGTCACCACTGGCATACCACAGGGTTCTGTGCTAGGCCAATTACTGTTTGGAATTTATTTCTCAAAAGTCCAGGCAAACTTCAGCCTGTAGCTGACCAAGTTCGCTAACTATTGCAAATTGTGAGAAATCATTGAGTCCCCTAATGATAATATACTGCAGACAAGCTTAATGCAGATAAATGATTGGTGCCAAAACCACATATTAAAAGTAAATGCAAAAAATGCATTATTATTTCCTTTGGGAAAGCTGAAATCCTTGCTAATTACATTATAGACAGCACCCCCAAGTGCAGACCCAGTGGTATGTCATCTGGATGGAGGCTGACAGCAATCTGAACTTTGACCACTACGTCGCTACAGTAGTAAGGAAATACTTCTATGTTGCATATCCTATAAGTAAAGGCATCACATCTAGATCTAAGGATGTTATAATTCCATTATACTCGGCCCTCATCAGACCAATAATTGAGTACAATGCTCTCTTTTGCATGTACCTCACCAGACACCTGCAACAATTGGACAGACCACAGAGGTTTCTCACCAAGAAATTACAGGGCACACAAAACAAGTTTTTTGCAGAAAACCTGAAATCCCTGTCACTGTATTCTGTCTCCCACAGGTTGCTAAGGGGTGACCTGTTCCTGGCTTACAGGGCAGTCTTTGATCTGGCCCTGAGGAAATGCTACATATTCGTAAATCAAACCTAGCATCTGACATGAACAGGTCATGCTGGAGAGATAGATAACATCTCCCAGAGACTGACACAAGCTTCTAATTCACATGAAACGGGGCTCCTCCCTGACCCTGTTCAAACGCAGCCTAGATCAATGGATGCGTGACCTTAACTTCACTCCTGGGGTGGTGCCCATTTCCCTCCTGGACGGAGGCAATCAGTATTGGCTACTAAACCACCAACAATTGGGGCAACTTGGGATAAATATGTCTAGGCTTGTAAGGGCTCCAGGGCCGTTAGTCAGGTAACCTCCTATGAACCTATCTCTTTGAATCCAGAGTTTCCAGTTCTCTGACAAGTTTCTGCAAAGCTTCATTGAAGTAGGCATTTGCTCATTATGCACTTCAAGTCAAATATCAAGGAAATGCAGCTGAAAAATTGGTGGTCCAGTGAATAATGAGAAAACATGAAACATGTATTTTTAAGAGTGAGACTGATGGCTAAACATTATTGTGTGAAATGAAAAAGGAACTGAGACTTTTATTCAGTAATTATATCATAGAAGAATGATGTGGATGTGGCACCCATACACTGGCCCAGCAATCAAGGAGCCTCAATCCTCACCACTAACACCAGTGAGTGACGTCCATATAGGGAAAGGATAATGAATACACACGCACAGTAAAGTACAATTTCCCTTAAGAGCACACAGAGATTGCAGTCAGTCTGGGGCTGGTTTCTCCCTTTCTCTCCAGATCCCCAGTAAGACTCCCTACTGGCACAGCTATAGGGTCTAGATCTCAGCCTAGTGGGCAAGCTAAAACCTCCAGCACCCTCTCTGTCCAACCAGTGCTTCATGTCCCTGCCCAAGTAGCTGACACACACACACACACACACACACACACACACACACACACACACACACACACACACGCACACACACACTTTGAGATAAGAGTTATATATAACCACACAGGCACTCCTGGAGAAAGCTGGCACAGGTTCTCCAGCTGTGCACCTTTCACCCAGACTATATGGTAGTACCTCTTGCCACCACCCACTAATATTTATCAGTTACTAAAAGGCCGTTATGACAGAGTGTCCAATTATACTTTGCAATATTATTATCCAAATGGTAAGTGCAACTGAACAGTCAAGGCTTATTGGAGTGGCTTGGCCAGTATCACTATGTACATGCAATGTTCTCTAGAGCTTAAATTATCTCTACAGAAAACAACCCAGAAAAAAATCTAATCTTCGTAGTTCTTAGCTATATCTAAGAGAACTCTTTCGGCTTTTCCCAGTTAGGGGTCGCCACAGCAGAACTCTGGTCCGCTAATGGTTGACAGTGAATTTCTACAATGTCAACTTGCCAGCCCTGGCACCCAACCTTCAAGGAAGGCACACCCACACATGCTCACACCTATTTGCATGTCATTTAAAGTGAATTTGACCACGGGGAGGACATGCAGACTCAGCACAGAAGGCACTCTAGCCGAGAATCCAACCAGAGAGTCTCTTGCCATGAGGCAACAACACTAACTGCTGCACCACCGTGGCATTATATCTAAGAGAAAACACAGTTCTAAAATAAACTTACATATAGAACACAGGCAGAGTGCTGGTGAGTTGGATGTTCTCAAGACAAATGCTTAATGCCCTCATTCTTTTTGTTCTTAAATTGATAACACAGTACCACTGATTCATTTCAGATTACATCAGTTCTTTCTGGTTCCCAGGCTAACAGAAACTCAAAGGTTAATAGCCCTTTTGATCCTGCAGCTGGTCAGGAAGCCAGAGCAATAAAAGAAATTATACATGTAAATTCTACCCATTAACTCTGGCCTCAAAACAACAGGCAGAATGCCTCCCTCTAGGCATCTCGGCTCCGAGTTTTAGATCAAAGAATTTCACAATGCTTTCTTAGCAGAGTGCACTACTGTTACATTTTTTTCAGTTCAACATCCAATACAGTCTTTTCACATTTGAGAGAACAAGCCTCTGGCTTACATTAATATTTACAAATGACTGAATTATAATTCTATCTAGCTAGGCTGACAGCCTTAACCCATCTTCACAGTGGGCATGGGAGAACCATGCATTTTAGGGGTTGGAGACACCTCAGGAGGATCTGTTTGTGGTGTCCAGGGAAAGGGACCTTTTGCTCAGGATGATATGCTTTCCCCTTCTCAGTCTTCATCCACAGATATCATTAGGAAAAATAAACCATGACAAAGACATGCTTTCTGTTGCTAAAAATATTACCTTAGACAAGTGTTTGTTGTAGGCTTTTAACCAAGGCTGTCAATTTTTATAGTGTTCCTTATTCTTCCAATCCTATGGATGAGGATGTTTGTTGAGAGAGTTCTGACTTATACCTCAGGGGTCCATATCCCAAGACTTTGCTTCATTAGACAGCAAGTCTGAATTTGAATATTTATAGAGACTTTGTCTTTCTGAGTCTCCAGACTGAAGGATCTATTTACCTGGGAACAGGTGGATGTTCCCGTGAGTTAGGCAGATATTATGATTTGTTAGAATAAGAAACCCTGCATATGGCACAATTTCTCCTATTTTGCCAGCTTTGGAGGATATTTTAATGCTGCCTGCAATGCACCTGATTCTCAACTATCTGTACCTAAAAAGGCAGATAAATAAAGTCTCTCTAGCTAATAAATTTATTTTTTTATCTTGAGCAACCAGTGCCTCTTGCTAATAGGCAGACACCCAAGACGAGATGGTAGAAAGGTTGTTGTTGTTACTAATGAAAATTCAAACAAGAAAGCTGTTTTTCCAAAATGGGTCAGGTGTTCCACTGTAAATGACTTTGTGAGAATCTAGGTCACCCTTCCCACTTCCTTTCCCAATATCTCTTCCTCTTTCACAAATGCTGCATTTTGGCAATTGATTGTTTCAAACAAATGAGTTTTGAAGGTGATTCAGTAGGGTTACATGTGGCAGTGGATAGTAAAGTCTCCTCCTTTCAAGGGAAACCCTTCTCATTTGCCCAATTCAACAGATCCGTTTCCTTCAGTGCTGCAACACGTTAGAGAAAGGAATCCTAAGATGTTCTGCAGATCAAATAG